>NW_008335053.1:1118910-1183768 GCF_000622305.1 Nannospalax galili
TGAAAACTGATTCCTCTAAGCTTCCAGTTCTCTCTTTTGATTTCATATTGGAGTGGCCAGATTGCTTTTTTCTTCAGGAGTTCCCACAGAGTCCCATGTCAGATGAGGATCAGATGCTCTCAGGCTTTTTCTTAAGGTCAGGATCCCTCCAGGAAAGATTTTGGACTCAGGAATTTGGGGGTTGGACTGGCCTGGGAGCTGGGTCCAGTAAAGATGCTGGTCTAGGGTAGCTGGTGGCCGTGCCACCCAGAGATGCAAAGGAATATGGGGCAGGAAGCTGCCCCAAGGGCTTCTGGGGACTGCAATGAGGAGTTGGGTTAGGCTGGATGCAAAGGATCAGGAAGAGGAAAGGTCAGCCCCAGCATCCAGGAAAGAGGCTGGCAGGTTGTGCAGGCCCAGGGAAGTAGAGGGAGGTGAGGGCAGGGCCAGGCCCAGAGTGCTCCTGGGGACCTCGAGAAGGAACTGAGTTGGTCTGGATGCAAAGGATCAGGAAGCAGTGGTGGTTCCCCTGGTGTCTGGGGCACCAAGACAAGGAATGGGACAGGACCCAGGCTAGGTGGAGAGACCAATCGGGGAGATGGGAGGGTGAATGAATCTGGGGGAGTCAAGGCACAGAGGGCATGATGACTTACCCCGGAGAGAGAGGCCTGCGGGTCATGCAGGCCCAGGGAAAAAGAGGGAGGTGAGGGCGTGAAAACAATTTATTTTTACTCTTAAGGTCACTTGAGGATCTCTTCCTCAGGGGTAACATGGGCTTGGGAGGAGCTCCTGCCTCCTTTCTTTTACCAGTTCCATCTATGTGAAGATAAGTCAAAGGTCCTACTCCACCATGGCTGGCTCCGCTTTGAAGCATGGAGGAAATGTGGCCTCAGTGTGGACCCTCCTCTTTGTATACTGGACACTGGTTCAGGTCCATCTGGTGGGGTCTCCATGGCCTCCTTGCTCAAGAGGACAGGTGACTCACCACAGTTACAGGACATTTTGAGAGATGCTCATAGTCCCCAGGAACTTAGTCGACCTAGGAGGGCAAGGAGCAAAAACTGTCCTTTGTGTCCCCCTGACCGAATTACTATAGGCTTCAAAGTATGGCTGTTAAACATCAAAGAAGGTTAGTTCCACCAGTCTGGTACTTTTAATTACCATATGCCATGTAGATAGAGCTTAGGCAAAGACCAAACGCTCTCAGATAAACCTTGCCCAGGCATATATTACCTTCTTTGGTATGTTTATATGTATAATTTGTCAGTAAGTTGTTGGCCTAATATGGTTCCCTCTGGTTTTTAAAACTAGGTAGGCATTATTTATCACTCGCATTGTCTAAACTCTCCATCATTGTTTCCCCAATTAAGGTGCCTCCATTTTTCACCATTCTCCATTAATAATACCCTTCTCCTATGGTCCTACCTCTCTTGAGCTCCTTCTTTCCCTTTATCCCCTAGGTTCCTTGTATAACCTTCCCTTCCCCCTCCCCTTAAAATAACCCTACTTTTATCCATATCTCCCTTATCAATGTCTGTTTCCTACTGTTCTTCTCTTTATTTTCCTTTACCTTCCTGGTTTCTTTCCATTATCCTGGTTCCTGTAGCTATGCCTGGACACACACTCACTTATAAGGATTTGTGCTAGGATCCACATATGAGAGAAAACATATGTCTTTTTTTTTTTTCTGAGTATGTGTTACTTCACTTAGTATAACAGTTTCTAGTTCCATCCTTTTACCTGCAAATTTCATGATTTCATCTTTCTTTACTGCGGAGTATAACTCCATTATATAAATGAACCACATTTTCATTATATAATAGTCACTTAAGGCATAATTAGGTTGTTCCATCTCTTAGCTATTGTGAAAAGAGCAGCAACAAACATGGACATATGTGCCTCTGCAATCGAATGAGTCCTTTGGGCATATGCTTGGCTTACATATATTGAACCATCAGTGGATGAATGTTCCCCTTTCCCCACATTTTCTCCAACATTTGATATCATTTATTCTCTTGATCTTAGCCAGTCTGACTGGGGTAAGATGAAATATTAAAGTGGTTTTAATTTGTTTCCCTAATTACTAGTGATGTTGGACACCTTTTAAGATGCTTCTTAGCCATCTTTATTTCTTCTTTTGAGAACTCTCTGTTCAGCTCCTTAGCCCATCTTTTAATTGGGTTACTTCCTTTCTTGATACTTTGTTTTTTGAGTTTGTTATATACTCTGGATGTTAAACCTTTGTCAGACATGTCACTGGTGAAGAATTTCTCACATTCTGTGGGTTTTCTTTTCACTTCCTTGGTTGCTTCTTTTGATGTACCAAAGCTTTTTAGTTTAATGAGGTCCCATTTGTTGATTCTTGACCTTGTTTCCTGGGCAGTTGATGTCCGGTTTAGAAAATCCTTTCCTAGACCTATAGCTTGTAGGTTTTTCCCCAATGTTTTCTCCTAATAGTTTCAGAGTTTCAGGCTTTACATTGAGGTCTTTGATCCATTTGGAATGGACTTTTGTGCAGGGTGAAAGATAGGGGTTTAGTTTCATTCTTCTAAGGTGGAGATCCAGTTTTGCCAGCACCATTTGCTGAACATGCTGTCTTTCCTCCAGTGAATGTTCTTGGTGCCTTTATCAAATATCAGGTGGCTGAAATCGAATGTACTCATATTTGGGTCTTCAATTTTGTTCCATTGATCTATGGGTCTATTTTTGTGCCAGTACCATGTTGTTTTTCTGACTATAGCTCTATAATACAGTTTAAAATCTGGAATCGTAATCTCCCCAGAATTGCTCATAGTGCTCAGGGTTGCTATGGCTATCTGAGGTCTTTTTTGCTTCCATATGAATCTTAGGATGTTTTTTTCCAATTCTGTGAAAAATGTCATGTGGATTTTGATTGGCATTGCATTGAATCTATAAATGGCTTTTGGTAGGATGGTCATTTTCGCAATATTAATTCTTCTAATCCATGAGCATGGGAGGTCTTTTTCCTTCTTCTGATGTCTTCCTCAATCTCTTTCTTTAAGGATTTAAAATTTTCTTTGTAGAGGTCTTTAATGTTTTTGGTTAGGTTTATTCTGAGATGGTTTATTTTTTTTGCAGCTATTGTGGAGAGGAGTGTTTCCATTTACTCTTTCCGTGATTGCTTGTTACTGGTATATAGAAAGGTTACAGACTTTTGTTGATTAATTTTGTAACCTGCCACTTTACTGAATGTGTTAATAATTTCTAGGAGTTTTCTAGTGGAATTTTTGGCATCTCTTAGATATAATATCATATCATCTGGAAAAAGGTATGATTTGATCTCTTCCAATTATTACTCCTTTAATTTCTTTCTCTTACAGCTTTTGCAAGAGTTTCAAGCACTATGTTAAAGAGGAGTGGAGATAGTGGACAGCCTTGTCTGGTTCCTGAATTCAGTGGGAGTGCTTGCAGTTTTTCTCCATTTAGAATGTTGGCTGTGGGTTTGTTATATATGGCTTTAATTATGTTGAGTTATGTTCCCTCCATTCCAATTCCCTCTAGGTCTTTGAACATAAATGCATGTTGAATTTTGTCAGAGGCCTTCTCTGCATCTATTGAGATGACCATGTGGTTATTTGAGCCCATTTACATGACATGACATTTATTGATTTACATGTATTGAACCATACAAACCCAACTTGATCATGGTGGATGATCTTTTTAATGTGTGTCTGTATGCAGTTTAAAAGTATTTTTTTGAGAATTTTTGCATCTATGTTCATTAACAATATGGGTCTATAGTTTTCTTTCTTGGTTGTATCTTTACCTGGCTTTGGTATTAGAGTGATGTTGGCTTCATAGAAGGAATTTGGAAGTTTTCCCTCCATTTCTATCTTTTTGAATAACTTAAGTAGTATTGGATGTAGATCCTCTTTAAGTGTCTGGTAGAATTCTGCCAGAAATCCTTCTGTCCTGGGCTCTTTTTAGTCATGAGGTTTTGTATTACTGTTTCAATTTCCTTATGTGTTATGGGTCTGTTTAAGCTGTTAATCTCTTCTTGGTTTAGCTTTGGTGATTCCCATGCCTTAAGATATCTGTCCATTTCTTTTAGGTTTTCAAATTTAGTAGCATTTAGTTTTTTAAAGTATTCCCTTATAATGTTCTCTGCTGCTCTTTCTTTCTTTTGGTTAACTGGGCTAAGGGTCTGTCAGTCTTGTTTATCTTTTCAAGGAACCAGCTCTTGGATTCATTGATTTTTTAAATTGTTTTATTTTGTTTCTATTTCATTAATTTTGCTCTGATTTTTGTTATTTCCTCTTGTATGATGGTTTTGGGTTTCCTTTATTGTTGCTTTTCAAGTGTCTTGAATTGCAATGTTAAGTCATTTAGTTGTGATCTTTCCGATTTTTTAATGTAGACACTTAGAGCTATAAACTTCCCTCTAAGGACTGCTTTCAGTGTGTCCCAGAGGTTTTGTTGTGTGGTATTGTCCTTTCCATTTAGTTCCAGGAATACTTTTTTTTCTTTCTTAATTTCTCTTTTGACCCATTCATCATCCAGAAGTGTGTTGTTTAGTCTCCGTGTGTTCGTGTGGTTACTGGGGATTCTTCTAGTGTTGATTTTAAGCTTTATTGCATTGTGGTCTGATAGAATGCATGGAATTATTTCAGTCTTTTTATATTTGTTGAGGTTTGTTTTGTGCCCCAGTATATGGTCAGTTTTGGAGAAGGTTCCATGGGGCACTGAATAGGACATATATTCTTTGGTGCTTGGGTGATATACTCAGTAGATGTCTGTTAGGTCCATTTGATATATGGTATTGTTTAATTCAGATGTCTCTCTCTTAATTCTCTGTCCTGTTGACTTATCTAATGGAAACAATGGGGTACTGAAGTCTGCTACTATGAATGAGTTGGGGTCAATCTGGGTCGTAAAGTCCTGTAGTTCTGTTTTTATGAAGTTGGGTGCACCAGAGTTTGGTGAATATATGTGAGTTTGGTGAGTATATGTTCATGATTGTAATAACTTCTTGGTTTATTGTTCCTTTGATCAGAATGAAGTGGTCTTCTTTGTCTCTTATGATTAGTTTTAGTTTAAAGTCTATTTTATCAGGTATTAGAATTGCAATTCCTACTTTTTTCTTAGTACCATTCGCTTGGTATATTTTTTTCATCCTTTCACCTTAAGGACACCTCACTATCCTTGAAAGTGAGATGAGTTTCTTGCAAAAGATGGGTTTTGTTTCTTAATCCATTCAACTAGCCTGTATCTTTTGACTGGGGAGTTCAGTCCATTGATTTTTAAAGTTATTAATGAAAGATGTGTATTGAATCTTGTCATTTTTATTTCTGTTCACATTCTTGATATAGCTGTGCATTTCCACAGTTATACCTTCATTGAATTTCTTTGCATCACCCCTTGTGTATAGTCGTTCCTTTCTTCAGCCCTTTGTATTGCTTCAAGAACTCTCTGAAGGGCTGGTTTTGTGGACTTGAATTCTTTCAGCCTATTTATATCATGGGAGATATTTCTTTCCCCTTCAATTATGATAGACATTTTGGCTGGGTAAAGTAATCTGGGTTGGCGTTTGTGGTCATTTAGAACTGGGAATATTTTGGTCCAGGCTCTTCTGGCTTTCATAGTTTTCACCGAAAAGTCAGCTGTAATCCTCATGGGTTTTCCTTTATATGTGATTTGTTGTTTTTGTTTTGCAGCTTTCAGTATTGTCTCTTTGTTCTGAACATTTAGTGTTTTTAGTATGATGTGTCGTGGAGAGTTTCTTTTCTGGTCCTGTCTATTTGGTATTCTATATGCTTCTTGTATTTGAATGGGCATGTCTTTTTTAAATTTGGAAAGTTTTCTTCTACAATCCTGTTGAAGATCTATCTGTTCCATACCATTATCTTGAGATTCTTCTCCTTCCTGTATGCCTATGATTCGTAAGTTTGGTTTTTTTATGGTGTCACACAATTCTTGCTTATTCCATTCTTGTGTTTTTAAAAATGTTTCATAATCTTTGCTTGAGTGGTCTAGTTTGTCAACTTTATCTGCCAGTCTTGATAATTCTGTTTTCCATTTCATTCATCCCATTGGTGAGGCTTTCTCCTGTCATTTCTAATTGGCTTACTGAGTGTTTCACTTCCTTCTTCATTTCAGCCTGAGTATTCTTCAATAGTTCTAACTCTTTTCCGAATTCATTCAGAAGTTTATCCCTATCTTCCTTCTTTGATTTCTTTATGTGTTCTTTAAATTCACTGAATTCTTTTATCATGTTTATAATTGTTCTTTTGAGTTCCATGCCCTGCATTATCTCTAGGGGGTTCTCATTTTACTCCTCTAGAGAGCTATTGGTATTTGGTGGGGATATGTTATTTTGGTTTTTCATGTTACTATTTTTTCTCTGTTATTTTGATGTGGATTTCTTTTGAAATTTATCAGCTTAGCTCACAGGATAGAGTCCAAGTAGTCCAACAAATGGCTGCACCACACTGGAGAGGCTGAGAATCCGTAGTCGCTCAGTCCACAAGGCTGGATGTCTCAGTAGTTCCGATTTGGTGCTGAAGGTCTGATAAATTCCAAAAGATCAGCTAGTCTCAGTCTACAGCAGCACGACTAACTCACCAGTGAGAGAGAAGGCAAGCAGCAAGAAGCCTGGCGTTCTCCTCTGCCTTGGTCTTTTATACCAGCTGCCATCAGAAGGTAATGCCCACATTTAGGGTGTGTCTTCCGGCTTCAGATAATCCAATCAAGAAGATCTCTTTCATTTCAGTTAATCCCAGATCCAATCAAGTTGACATCCAGGATTAGCCATCACAACATGTGAATTTACTTTGTAGTTTCTGATTCTTATGTGAGACTCAAGCTTTCTTTTGTTGAGTTTAGATCTGCTTCTTTTTGTAAACTTTATGTGCCTTTGTGGTTTACTTTTGGGGCATGAAAAGCTGGTTGGTCTAGGCTTCAGGTTCTCTCTTTTGATTTTATATTAGAGTGGACTAATTGCTTTTGTCTTCAGGAGTTCCCACAGAGGCCCAAGTGCAATGAGGCTCAGATGATATCAGGCTTTCTCCTAAGGTATGAGTCCCTCCAGGAAAGATGCTGCCCTCAAGAATTTGGGGGCTGGGCTGGCCGGGGAGAAGGCCCAGGTTAGATGCCGGTCTCAGGAAGCTGGTGGCTGTGTCACCCAGGGAAGTAAAGGGAGGTGAGGGCGGGACTAGGCCTAGAGGGTTCCTGGGGGCCACAGGGAGGAAATGGGTTGGTCCTGGTGCAAAGGATCAGGAAGCTGTGGTGGCTCTGGGTCGAGAGGTTAGCTCGGTGTCTGGGGTGCCAAGAGAAGAAATTGGCCTGTATCCAGCCTAGGAGGAGAGACTCAGCGGGGAAGCTGGGAGGGTGAAAGAGGCTGGGGGAGTCAAGGCCCGCTGGGCATGCTGGACTTACCCAGGGAAGGTGCTGGTACCAGGACACTGGAGGCTGTGCAGCCCAGGAAGCAAAGGGATATGAGGGCAGGAAGGAGTGCATCACTTTTATCCAGGAGCAGAAGAAAGAACTAGAAGAATTTTTTGAGCATGTGCCAGTACCTAACCTTGAAGACGGGGTGGGCAGTCCTGGTAAAAAAAAATTAGCATGAAGGAGCACTTGATCAAGGTCTAGCCTCTCTCTTTTCTCTGGGCAATCCCAAGAGCCATTCTTCTTCCCCTTACCTGCATTGGCTTTGGGCAGGTGAAGATCCAGTGTTCTGGGCCACTTCCAGCTCTCTCAGCCTGCAGGGGAAGGTCCCCAAGGTGCAATGGGGTGTAAGGCCATGGAAGGGTTTCACTAGTGTAGTCTGAAGGCTGGGTTATGAATGCTGCTTTAATCTTGACAGACTGTAGCCTCATGGGGTCTTGGGGTTCTCATATATCAGAGCTTCCCTGTTGACCACATGGCTCTTCTAACAGATACTTGCCTTGGTTGGGAAGCCTTGCCCTTTTCATACTTATCTTCCAGTCTGCAGAACCTCAGTGCTCTGTGATGATCTGGTGTGGAAAGGGAGGTAGGTGTGAAACCTGGCTTTTCCACCCAGCAACTTCACATCTGGGATCCAGAGTGATGCAGGAGACACTTTTCTTTGACCCCTTCCCTCCTTTGCAGTCCCTCTAGGTCTGGTTCAATAACCACCATACTCAGTCTCATAGAATCCCCAGCAACAACCTGGCCTGAGCAGCAGGGTGCTGGAAGTGCCCTCTGCAGACCCATATCCAGCCCCCAATGCAATTGCTCACTCCCAGAGAATGCTCCAGGTGCAGGTGCAGCTGTAGCACCAGCTGAAGCTCCAGGGGCAGCTCCAGATGCAGCTCCAGATGCAGCCTCAGGCCCAGCTGAGTCTCCATTCAGCACAGCCCCAGGCTCACTGGATGCTCCAGGCATCTATACTAAACTGGCTCAGCAAACTTCCCCAAGTTACTCCATTTTGTTCAGAGCCATTTTAGCAGCAACTTTGCTCCACACCAAAAGGAAAAGAGGGGCAACCTTGAGCCTTGGAAAATTGCCCTAGCCCTGAATCATGGAATGTGCTAATTCTAGATATTACACATCTGACTAACCAGCTTGTTTTCCTTCTGTAACCCGCTTGGTGTCTTGGGTCACCTTGACACAGGGCATAAGACCACCCTTGTTATCTTGTTATTGTATGACCACCTGGAAGTCATTTACCTTGACTGTCTTATTATACTTATTATGGCTAAAACAGTTGGCCAGTTTTAAGGTCACAAAGTTGATTGCCAAGTTATATGACTGTATCACTTGTCTGTGTAATGATTGGTTGTTGATTAATAGAGTCAAAATTCTGCTATGTTGTATGAACCTGATTGGTTCACAAATGTCCTGTTTTAATAATATTTCTGTAATCCTATAAAAACTCTGACCTGACAATCATCAGGGCTGCTTCTACTCCCGAGATAGACAGCCTGGCCGGTAGAAAATTAAAATTTACCTTGCTATTTTTCTTAAAGTGGTGTTGGTGATTTTTTATGAACTCTGTCCTATAACATATATCTCCAGTGTTGCCCCTCCCTAGACACTGAGTGCTATCCAGACTTCTGGCAGGTCTTCTCATCCCTAGACCCTTGGGAATCCTTGGTCCTTACCTGGACATTGGTGTAGCAAGGAAGAGGTGGCATTGATCTGCTCAGGACCTTTCTGAATCAATGGGGGTGGGGTCAGTGCTTGCTATGTCCTGTGGATCCTGGTGGAGAGCTGTGCTTCCTAAATGGGCCAGCTCTCCAACCTGCTGAATGTTCTCCCCACTGACTATTTGGGGGTCATGAGGGCTTGACTGTGGATTTCTAGGATTAGGAGTGGAGGTGCTGGGAGTTGGTATGTTTAAGTGATGTTGCCCGTGCCCTTCACTGCATCTTGCCCTCCACGGTATCCTGCTTTGTGTTTTCTTCCCTGGGTATCCTTCCAACACTCAGGACTCACGGCTGGAACATTTTTAGTCTTTTTCTCCACCAACTAAACTTTTATTCTCATTGCTTTTTAAAAAAATATTTTATTATTTTTATGTGTGTGAGTGCATTGCCTGCATGTAGGTAGGTGCACCCGTGTCATGCAATGCCCTTGAGGTCAGAAGAGGGTATCGGATCCCCTGGAAGTGGAGTTATATACATGTGTTAGCTGCCATGTGGGTGCTGGGAATCAAACCTGGCTCCTCTGCAAGAGCAGCCAGTGCTCTAAATCACGGAACCATCTCTCCAGCCCCATTGTTTTATTTTATTTTTTAAATATAGGGTGTTACTGTGTAATCTTGTCTGGCCTGGAATGCAGGGTGATTCTTCTGCTGCAGGATTCCAAGTACTTGGAATACCCACTGATGACTGGGGAAGGTGCTGTTCTTACATGCACATCAAGAATTCTCATTTAATGCCTTTCCTATCTCATTTGATTCTGAACAAATACATTTAAGAAAAATAAAATTCTTTTGGCAATCAATATATTGCAATTATCTCCTTGTCTATGGCTTATCCTTTAACTGAATAAAATGAGAAATTGTTTAAAAAAGCATTTTTATTAATTCAACCTGTATCCCATTAAGAAATTCTTTATTGTGTTCCTTGGTTAGTAAAACAAACAAACAAAAACCCCAAACCTACTTTGGGACTGGAGATGCTGCTTAGTTGGTAGAGTCCTTGCCAAGCATGCAAGAAAACTCGAGTTCCATCCCCAGCATTACATAAACCAGGTGTGGTGATACACACCTGTAATCCTAGCACTCAGGAGATGGAGGCAGGAGGATCAGAAGTTCAAGGTCATCCTCAGAACACAGTGAGTTTGAGAGCAGCTGGGGCTACATAAGACTCCGTCTCAACTCACAAAACAATGATTTTCTAAAACTATATTTTAAAAAAATTGCTCTTGTGAGATATACTATTGTTTCCCTCCTCCCTTTGTTTTTGGAGTCAGGGTCTCACTATGTAGCCTTGGCTGATCTTGGACTCCCAGAGATATGCCTGCTTCTGCCTTGCTAGTGCTGGGGATTAAAGGTGAGGGTATCATGTCAAGTTCTTAATCCTTTGCTTTGAGGCAATGTGTCACTCAGCCCAGGCTGACCTCAAACTCAGCCTGTACCAAGGGTGTCCTTGAACTTCTAACCTTCCTGTTTCCACCTCCTAGGTTCTGGGATCACAGCAATGTTCCACCATTGGAAACTATCTGGCATTTTACAAGGTCTTTCCATGAAGTGGTATCATTTACCTATACAGGTCTTACCTTTTTTCCTGCTTTATTTTTAATTAGTTAAAAAGTACTATACATACACCATGCATATACAGGTAGCTCTGAATGGACTTAGTGGGTTCTTGAAAAGAGAAAAATGAGACAGGTGTGGTGGGCATGCCTTGAGTCCCAGCATTCAGGATGCAGAAGCAGGGGAATCTGGGAGTTCCAGGCTAGCTTGGTGTACATAGCCTGTTCCAGGCCAGCCAGTGCTTCTCAGTGAGACCCTTTCTTAAAACACCAAACAACAAAAAGCCAGTAACCTGGGCATGGCAGGACACACCTGTAATCCCATGACTTGGGAGGTGGTGGCAGGAGTTCAGGGTTACCTCCTCTAAGTAGTGAATTCAGGGTCAACCTGGGCTACATGAGAACTTGTCTCAATGAAGCCCCAAGATAAAATAAAAATACCCAGTAAACCATGTGGTATGTATGTCACCCAAGCTTTGTCACTTCTTTAATGGGCAGGGGAGAATATTTAATATTTAATGCAGGATGTCTGGCATAGTAAAGTGAAGCTTTTTAAAAATAATTATTTTACTTTTAAGTGTGTGTGTGTACATGTGCCATGACAAGAGTGTGAAAGAACAGCTGCTGGGGACTGGTTTTCCCTTTCCACCATTTGGGTTCTTGGGATTGAACTCAGGTTGTCAGCCTTGGCAGCAGTCACATTTACCTACCGAGCAATCTCCTCGTACATTTTTTTGATTAAGGTCTCAAACAGTAGGCCTTGCTGCAAACTTGTTATGGTAGCTGTGGATGACCTTGAACTCTTGATCTTTCTGCCTCAACATCTAAAGTGATGGGATTATATGGCAGTGTGTCACCTTGCCCTACTTTTGTCTAACTTAGAAAAAAGTCATTCTTGGGCTGCTGAGAAGGTTGAGAGGGTGAACTGCTTGCAGTGAAAGTCTGATGACCTGATTTCAGCATTCCCCCCAACCCAAGGTAAGGATGAAGGACAGACCAAATGCAGGAGAGACCAAATGCACAGTTAATGTCTCACTTCCACACATACTCTGTGGCATGTGTACTTACATATGGATGCACACACACACAACAATAATAAAGTAAAAAATTGTAATTGTGTATACTAGACAGCACTTGCATTTTTTTTGCTGTTATTTATGAGAACTGTTTGGTGTGAGACACCTGACTTTTGGCCTAACATGGCTCTTAACATGCCTTGCTAAATTTAATGATTTCCAGCTTTCACATCTTTCTTCTCAGTTCTGGGAATTGAAATAAGGCCTTGTGCATGCCAGGCCAGATCTGTACCACTGAGTAATATTCCAGAGTCTCCCTGCCATTTTTAAAGACAGGGCCTTGCCATACAGCCCTGACTGACCTTGAAGTCATTCTGTGGTTAGCCTTGACTTGAACTTGTAATTCTCCTACTGCAGCTTTCCAAGGGCTGGGATTACAGGTCTGTGCACTAGGTCTGGGCCATCTCCAGCTTTTGATTAAATTGAGAGGGTGTGAGTCTTCCTTTATCTCAAAAACCAAGAGATCCTCTTAGAGTTTCTGTTTGTTTGTTTTTGAGACAGGATCTCCTGTACCTTAGGTAGCTATGAAGTCACACACACACACACACACACACACACACACACACACACACACACACTTCACTTAATGATTTCTAGTTCCATTCATTTTCATCTTTTCTTTGTGACTGAATAAAATTCCATGGTATATATGTACCATATTTTCTTTTTTCATTCATCTGTTGTCATAGACTACAGTAATAAAACAAAGCACCAAAAAAAAAAAAAGAAAAAAGAGAAAAAGTTCTCTTTAGAGACCATTGGTCACATCCTTGTAGATAAGAGAGGCTGCCTCACTGTCTATTGCTTATAGCAGGGCCAGCTGGATGACCAGTGTCTCCCCAGCTACCAAAGAAGCAGATGAAATTGTCCACCTAGGGTACAAGGTTTCCAGGAAGCAGGCAGAATAAGTATTCAATTCTGGTAGAATGTCACCATGACACAGACACTAAGCAGTAGTTTCAGCGTGTGATAAGCTCGTAACAAAGCACTCTGGGCTTGTAATCTCAGCATGTGTGGGGTAGGGTGATCCAAAAGTCACAATCATCCTCAGTTACATAGTGAGTTTGAGGCCAGCCTGGGCTACAAAGAGAAAAATAAAAAGGAAGCCATGGAGACCACGCCCTCCAGATAGTGCAGCTGAAGAGTAGGTGGAGCTACAAAGGGGGGCGTGGCTGAAGGGTGGGAGGAGTCATAGGATGACAAGGACTGGAGGGGTTGCAAGAAGAGAGGAGCTGCAGAGTGGATGGGAAGGACAGGTCAAGCATGAAGATGAGATTTAAGGCAAGGTCCCGAGAGAAGCTCAGACACCAGAATGGAGTAGCACCAAGATACAGGAACTCCTGAAATCCTGGATGAGTTACTGAAATCCTGGATGAGTTAGGTGCCTGACCAGTCTGTGTGGATGATGGGGGCGCTTTGGCCTTTGTATGTCTGTTTTAGTTACTTTCTTGTTCCTGTGATGCCGGTGCTAGCTGGCCAAGACGGACAGTACCTGAAAGGGGGAGTGAGGATTGAAAGAAAAAACAAGAGACAGAAAAGATACTTGGGAGGGGCTGTCAGTAGAGACTGCAGCCCCGGTTTATTTTAGCTCAGCCTTTTTATACAGTACAACATCAGATAGCCACAGTTTGCTTAGTTCAGTCAGCTTCAACAGCTGTTTTTCCCACCTTTATCTGAGGGTCAAGGAACGGTCAAATACTTGTTGTGAATTCCACCATTTAACCATCTTCCCTAAATTATCAACACATACCTTCTGATGTGGCAGAACAATTCGGTACTGGTGTGCAAAACACACAAACTCTTGAATCAAGGTGAAAGATCATAAAGTCATTCCTCCTGATTTGGCAGATTAGGTACTGGTGTGCAGAACACAAACTCAGTAAACAAGCCTGCCACAGCTCAATGTACATAATAGACTAACAGCTCCCAACACTGTGATAAAAAACCGTGACCAACATAATTTATAGAAGAAGGAGTTTATTGGGCTTAGAGAGATGAGAGTCCATCATGGTGGGGAGGCATGGCAGGAGGCAGCTGGAGAAGAAAGCTGAGCACTCCACATCTTCAAGCAGGTACAGGAAGCAGAGAGAGACAAACTCAAAGTGGGCAAGGCTATGAACTCTCAAAGCCCACCCCTGCTGACATGTTTCCTCTGGTAAGACTGTAATTCCTAAACCTCCAAAAACCACCACCAACTAGAGCCAAGTGTGTAAATACTTGGAGCCTGTGGAGACACTCCTCATTCAAAGAGAGAGGGAGGTGGGTAGTGGGTGGAAACAGGCCTGGGAGCTCTGGGTGAGGTTCCTCTACACCACTAGCCTCCATGGGCCGAGGGTCCTGCATTAACATAGGAGCTGTTTGCAGGTTCACTGCAAAGCTGTGAGCACCCAGTCCAGAGCAGTTACATGCATTGGGGCAGCAGGTAAAGTCAGGTGAGACTCCAGGTGCTGGGTTACATGCTATGCTTCTCTGCGTTGCTGTCTTGCCCTGCCTTAGGCCTGAGCCCCTGCTGCATAGGAAGCCTGGAGCATTGATGGGAAGGCTGATGGCCAGGGGTGGGGGGTGGGTGGGCGTGGGGGTGGGAAACGACACACGACGACAACGACGACGACTGTGGGTTTCTCTGACCCATTTCCCTACTTTTCCCAGATTCTCTAGTGCAAGCAGCTTCTCCAAAGCTCCCAAATCCCTCTGTTCTTCCTGGTCATCCAGGTCTTCAAAGCATCCAGCAGCACTGCTGGGTCTCTAAATGCCAGAAAGTTCCCTCCTGCCCCCAGGTTTCCAAATGCCACTGGGTATCCTAATACTGCCAAAGCTTCAAATGAACCCAGATTCTGCCTAATGCAACCAGGTCTCCAAAAGTATCCAGCCCTCCCAATTCACCCAGATCCCCAAATACTCCAAAGTCCTTCAGTACCCCCAGGTTTCCAAATGCCCCCAGGTACCCTAATGCAACCAAGGCTTCAAATGAACCCAGCACCCCCAATTCAGACAAGTCTCTGAACACACAGAAGTATCCCAGTGGCTCCAGGTCTCAAATGCCTTGAACAGTGGATATTCCTGGTGGCAGTTTTCAGGAAATCCTGAATTTTTTCCTAACACTTATTTTTAAAAAACATTTTATTGTTTTTATTTTATGTGTATGAATGTATTGCCTGTATGTATGTGAGTGCACCATATCATGCAATGCCGTGGAGTTCAGAAGAGCATCGGATTCCTCTGGAAATGCAGTTAAGCATGGTTCATAGCTGTCCATGTGGGTGCTGAGAATCAAACCTGGGTCCTCTGCAAGAGCAGTCAGTGCTCTTAACACTCTTAACTGCTGAGCCATCTCTCCAGCCCCTTCAAACATTTATTTTTTTAAAACTATTGTTTACCTAATTTTTTTTTTTTAACAAGAAGCAGGTATTATTTATAGAACCAGGAAAAAAATCCGACAGAGCTATTTTTTGTCATGGAAAAGTAAGATAATTAATTAGAAGAAGACTTTGCATTTTATTCTGTTAACACATTTAACCTTCCCTGGTCCTGTTGCATTGAATGCAAAGCCAACAAAACCAGGATGGAAATAAGGAGGTCGGTGGTGACATCTCTCCAGTCAGTCAAACAGCTGATTCACACTTGGCCCTGCAGTGGTTTGGTTTCAGCAGTGCTTCATGTGATTTATTGCAGTTTAAGGAAACATGAAGTTGCAGAGCTTAGTCCTTCTGTGCTCCAAGTTCACTAATAGCCTACCTGTTTCACTCCAAATGCGTTATGCTGAGAGGTGCAATTTAGGACTGAACCAGGCACCTGCTGAACATGAAGAAGGGATAAAGGAGGGCTTCTGGCTAGAAATTCTGGGACATGCTTTGCTCACCCCTGGCCCCAACCCTTTCAAGAAAAGGGCAGAAAGATCTCCCAAACACAGTATGTGGAAGAGGAGAGGCGGAAGAGGCTAGTGTGGCCTGTCGCCACCTGACCCTGCTCCCCTGCAGAATCATATCACATGAATAATTAACCTGCCAGCATGCTGAAGAACTGATCTTCAGCAAGCAGAGATTTCATGAAAATTTAAAGACCTGAGCTGAAGCAGGCACTGTGTGTTGTTTTCATAGTCGCTTAGACATCTTTGAAAGCTCAAAGTCTCAAGGCCTCCCCTGGTGTCCTACTGTGACATCTGCATGGGCTTCCTGGATTCCTGAGCTTTGGGGGCTCATTCTCTATGGGTTCTGTCCAGGCAGAGGAGGCCAGTGCCTGCAGGAGAGAACACCCCTGAATGTCTCTCTTGGATACCTGTGGGTGGGTTACAGGTGTCCCCCAAAGCAGTGGATTTACATTGTCAGGTTACCATGGCAACCCCATTCCCCCTGGGACACAGGAAAAAGGGATGCTGACAGGGTAGGATTTCAAGAACTGTCTTTCCATAGGGATCAGGGCTAAAAATACCCCCAAATTGGCATTCACATGGTTTCAGGAGCCCCTTTGTTTTGCGTCTCAGCGTATTTAGAAAATCTCAGTCTATTTAGAAATTGCTCCCTGGCCAAGTTCTGATCCAACTTCTGAACAGGGTTTGGTGCTGCCTGGGGGTGAGGAGAGCTGGCACTTCAGGAAACTGGTGATTACATTAATGGTTGAGTGTACAGACCTGAGTTAGGGCTGGTGTGAAGAGTGGGTAGCTGCCTCCCTGGCAGACATGGACCTGCCTTATTTCACTTTACCAGAGGCATTAGTGTGGTATCTCCCAGGCAGCCTGTTTAGAATCATGAGGCTGTTGGCAGCTCCTGGGCTCTGGAGCTGGCTATGAGAGGGTCTCAGGCTTGCTGGTCAACTGATCTTTGGGGACCCTGTGCTTTTGCTCTCCTTTTCTTTTGTGTAACAGGACATGCATTGAGGCAGAGAAGGAAGCTCAAGTCTCTGTGACACAGGCTTGCAGTCTGTGCCCCTGAGATTGGTCTTTGTTCTAGGCTTAAATGTGGAAAAACCCAGGAGAGCTGACCTGCCCTATGATGCTGTGAGTTTCAGGCATCCTAGGATTTTCACACCTGGGAATCTCTGCCTGACCATGCCCTCCAAGGCCACTGAGCACCACCCCAGTGCCCTGTAAATGTGGGGACTTGAAGCTGTGACTAAAGGACCACACACCTGGTGATAGACCACCCAGGAGACTGCTTTGTTGTCAGAGGACTCTCCTGGCTCACAGTCAGCCCTAGCAGGCTCCTAAAAGAACCACCAGGGGCTCTTGTGTCCCTCTATTTGCCCTCATGCTGGAGATTGAGGTTGGCACCTTATACATGCTAGGCAAGAGCTCTACCACTAAGCTAAACCCCCAGTCCTGGGGACTCTTACTAAAATGCATTCTCTGATTCAGCAGCTCTGGGAAGTGCCTGAGATTTTGCATTTTGAGCAAACTCCCAGGAGATGACTGGGTTGGATTTCATGGGACAGCAGCCATGAGTATGCAGGCTTGAGAGCAATGATTCTAAA
Organism: Nannospalax galili; assembly: GCF_000622305.1. Taxonomy (NCBI): domain Eukaryota; kingdom Metazoa; phylum Chordata; class Mammalia; order Rodentia; family Spalacidae; genus Nannospalax; species Nannospalax galili. The sequence continues at coordinate 1,136,112 of NW_008335053.1, forward strand.
CAGGCTAGCAAACAGGGATCTCTGGAAGTATTTTAAACTCCAGATTCCTGAGCCCTGCCTGAGACCTCCTGAATCAGAGCCATCACATGATGATCTATGTAAAAAGGTAACAGATGGCTGGATGCATGACTTTGATTTGTGACTGCTGTCCTCAAGCCTTCAGTGGACACTGGCAGAAAGGCCTCCCCCAAACCAGTTTGCTCTAAATATTTCCCTATTTTTAGCAAGATTTGCCCTTTGTGAACATGACCTATCATTCACTATTTAACAAATATTTATTATTAAGTCTCTTCTGTGTTTCTATAAAGGTCTATTCTTTCCCTTGTAGCTGGTCAGACAGACGGCAGATGACAGTGCCTGCTTCATGCCTCCGAGGCTGTACAACTGAATCAGAGAAATCTCCAATGGCTTAGAGTTCACGAGGTTGCTTTCCTTACATGGTTACAGAACTGCTAATGGGTTCTTAACGAGCTGCCATTTACTTATGCAAATAGTGGGGCACAGATGCCAGGGGCATTGGGACTTACAGAGAGGCATGCCTCTGCATTGAGCATGTGTTTTTACTCAGAGCTGCCTGCCTCTGGGACCTGCTCTGCTTTTCATCTTCAGTGTCTGCTGTGTGGTTAGTGTGTATGTCTGTGTGTGCGGTGGAGAGCTCACTAAGCCAGCTTGGCATGAGAGTACCTCTACCAGCTTGAGGAGCTTGTAGTAGTCCTCCCAAACCTCCTCTTGCTAGGCCAGTTCTGCCCACCCTTGCCTTGTGTTGGTTCTACCGAACTCTGTGAAGTCCAGTGTGGGTGGGAGGCAGGGGCTGCTGACTTTAGGGATGAGCATGCTAAGTTTCATTCCTGGCTTCCAAGGAAAACTTTAAGCAAAGGCACTTTTGCATCTTTTCAGAGGACAAAAATGAACAAAGAACCGTATCAACAATAAAGCAAACAAGCAAAACAAAAGACCCTAAAGCACTATCTTCATTTTTCTCCTATTTTCCTAAGGAGCTTCTTCGTCACAGTTAGGGTCAGACAGTATATAAATTAGTTAGTTAGTAACTGTTATTCAGTCTGGAACCCAACCTGGTGGGATGATACTGCCCATATTCAGGGCGGATCTTCCTTTCTTAGTTAAACTTCTCTGGAGATGCCCTCACAGACACATTAGAGGTGTGTCTCCTAGGTAATTCCAAATCTGATCTAATCCAATCAAGATTGTTCATCAACGATGGTGAGCATTCTGGGTCTCTGAGTATATGATTCTGCACTGATGTGTCATCTTAATTTTCCCACAAGATCTTGCAGGGCTGCAGCCTTGGGTGCCACACTAGATGCTGTCACATGGAGCTGAACAGTCCCTGTGCCTCATTGCCAAGAATTTTTAATGCACTTTTTTTTAAGGAAAGGGAAAACCTATCTGTAAATATGGTCTGAGAAGAGCCAGCACATGCCTCTGATATGCTTCTAGCCTGCCCAGGCTTCTCACTGGTGGGGATGCTTGGGATGTCCCCACATTCTCTGCTGAGACCAGGGTCTCTCCTTCTGACTGCCTGCCCAACTTGACAGGGAAGAAGAGCTTGAGAGGAATCACAGACATGCTTGGGCCAGTTCAGGAGGGTGCTGTTCATGAAAAAAATGTGGGGTTCTTTACAGAAACATCTCTTTAATTTTTTTTTTTTTTCTTTTTGAGATGGAATCTCACTATGTAGCCCTAGCTGGCCTGGAACTCACTATGTGAACCAGGCTGGCCTCCAATTCACAGAGATCTGCTTGTCTCTGCCTCTCAAATACTGGGGTTGAATGTGTGCAACACCACACTGGTTAAAGGAAGCCATCTTTAGATTTAGAGCCAAGCCTCTGTATTCTTTTGCTCCATTACTGCAATGCAGTCTGTTTATACTTTTGTGAGAAATGGTCACTTGCAAAAAGTTCTTTGGGAGGACTAATTTAACTAGCAGAATAACAGGGCCATAGCAGGCATTAAAAAGTATGGTGCAGGGCCAGGGAAATGGCTAGGTGGGGAAAAGTGTTAGTTGTGCAAGTCTGATAACCTGAGTTCTGTCCTTGGAACCCACATAAAAAGCTAGATGCGGGGTTGGAGAGATGGCTCAGCGGTTAAGAGCACTGACTGCTCTTGCAGAGGACCTGGCTTCAATTCCCAGCACCCACATGGCGGCTACAAACCATCCTTAACTCCAGTTCCAGGGGAATCCGAAGCCCTCTTCTGATCTCTGCGGCATTGCACAACACAGGTGCACTCACATACATGCAGGCAATACACTCATACACATCAAATAAAAATAATAAAATATTTAAAAAAAGCTAGATGCAGTGGCACACATCTGTAACCCCAGAAGTCCTATAGGGAGATGGGAGGTGGAGAAAGGAGACTCTTCTGGATGGTTTTGAGTCAGCTAGCCTGGGATATGAAGCTCAGCAATAGAAAGAAGAAGAGAGACCCTGTTTCAACAAGGTGCAAGGTGAGAACCAGCTTTCAAAAGTTGTCTTCTGACCTCCACAGGGGCACCACCACATGAACTTGTCTTTATACACATACACACACATAAATAAAAAAATATAAAGTTAAAAAATTATTGCGTTCTCTGGTTGTTTTTGCAGAAGACCCAGGTTCGAATCCCAGCACCCACATGGCAGCTAACAACTGTCTGTAACTCCAGTCCCAGGGGATCTGACAGCCTCTCTGACCTCCACAGGCATTGCACGACACAGGTACACTTACCTACATACAAGCAATACAGACATACACATAAAATAAAAATAACAAGCAAAAATTTTTAAAAAATATTGTGTTCTTATGTATTGGAATTCTCTAGAATGAATATACATTATAAAGAGCGATTTATTAGATTGTCTTCTATGATAGAGACTGGCTCCAACAATGGCCATCTCTACACTAGAGAGACTGTGAGCCCCGTATCTGCATAATCCATGAAGCTGGATACCTCAGCAGCCCCAATCTGGTTCTGAAGGCCTGGAAGACTCTTGGAGAATCACTTGTCTTCAGTTCACATTGGAGGTTAAAGAAAATGGAAGTGAAAGGTGGCGGTGAAAGCAGCAACAGCAGCATCAAAATAGATACACTCATCCGAAAGAAAAAGTCAAGCAAGCAAGAAGCACGGTTTCCCTTGAACCTCTTTATGTTTAGATCACCTACCAGAAGGTGCCACCTGTTCTGGGGGATGGTTTTCTTCCTGGAAATGCCCTCATAGATTCATCCAGAAGTGTTCCTCTTTGTTGATGCCCCATTCTCAAGGTGACAGAGAAGAGTAACACATTGTATCTAAAAAGATTTAAGCGGCCTTCCTAGGATGAATAACTCTATTGTGGACTATCTAGAGCTTTTACAAACAGATGGGAAGCACTGACAACTCAATTGGTCCTTCAGCTATTTATGTGCTCCATGAACTTGAGAGATCACCTAACTTTTGATCCTCACTTTTGGTGGTATAGAACAGGTAAGGCAGTACGGCTTTTTATATAGAAAGCTAGCTGCTATATAAAACTATAAGTTGTTTATTGTCACCGCAGCTGAAGGTCCCTCCAGGAGCCATCTGCTGCCCCTTTCAGATAAGGAAAAGGATAGTCAGATTCCTGCCAATGACCATGACATCACTTTGTGGGCTGGACTGTTGGCATTGCTCCCATCTGTAGTTCTGCGGACAGATTGTTACTGCACATGACACTATCAGTACTCAAGAATTTTTCAAATTCAGTTCCTTGAGAAATGATGCCAAACCCTTCAGCAAAATTGAAATCTTCCACATCTGCCCTGTTCCTTTTAGTCACTAATTTTGGTAATTGGATTACAGAGAAAACCCTCTCTGTCAGGGCTTTCCTGCTCTGGTCAAGAAAGCAGTTTCTGCATGAGGTGCTGTCTTCCTTCCTGCTGAACTTTTAAAAAAGTTATTACAATTTGGTTGTGTGTGTGTGTGGATGCACACATGCCACAGCATATAGGTGGTTCTTTTCCACCATGTGGTCCTAGGGATTGAACTTGGGTTGACAGGCTTGGCAACAGGCACCTTTACTTGCAGAGCTAGCTCATTAGCTCTCTTTTCTTCTTTTTGTCTTGTGCTTTATTTATTTATTAATTTGGTAGATATTTTAGTGAAACACATTATCTGGGTTTTGAGTAATAAGCCTTTCAAAGGAAAATTTTTCTTTCTGTCCCTTCAACAGAAGTTTTTTTGCAATATATTTGTATTTTTAATTGAGTTTTGTGCATAAGATACAATACATCTTAATCATATTTAGACCCCCTTCCCTATCTGTACACACTCCATAGGTTCCCCCCACCACTGGATTTCATGCACTATATCATATATGTTAAGACATATCAAGTTTATGTCCCAGATGTCCTGCGGTGTGAGTTCATCCACGGCAGCCTGGTCAGCCTATCTAGCATTACTCCCTTAAAAAAGACCAACTCTCCCTCACCCACCAGGGATCAGCTGCCAATAGTTCCTCGCTAAAGTTGGGGCTTCTTACCCACTTCTCTGGTTCTATGCTGAGGTTTTGTCTGTCTTGAGTTTGCCTGGGTCTTGTGCATACTGTCACCATTGCTGTAAGTTCATATGAGCAAGTTCCCATAGGCCTGGAAAACTCTGTTTTAACTTTATGTTTTGTGAGTTTGGAAAATACAGCACTAATACCAGCAGTAGTGGGCAAACTGCTTCCAGTTCTTTCTAGAACACGGTGGGCAATAATCAACTAAATATACTTATATATATCTAAATACATCGGGAAGGTGATTTTGGAAAGGGCTAACACTTGGCTGTTTTCTTCCAAAAAAGTGACAGTGTGACACAGATGACTTCACTCTGGAGCTGGCAGCTCAGCCCAACTGTGTGAGCTGTGGAAAGGCCTTTGGTTCCTTTGTGCCTCCGTTTCCTTATTGCAAAATGAAGGTGTTAGACTAAAGAGCCGCTAGGTTGCCCCTCCTCACATACATGTTCATCCATTTACTTAACACATACCTGGTTCTGGCTTTGAGTCACTGAAATCCTTCCAGGGTAGTTTGACCTTGCATTCATTTAGGAAATAGTGGCTGAGCCCATGCTTTGCATCAGGCACTATGTTGGGCAATGGGCAAACAGTGGGGGACCATGTAGAAGTGGGCCCCGCTTCCTGGAAGTTTGGAGCCTGAGAAGGAAGGAGGGATAACAGTAAAGGGTCCTTATTGTATTAAGACAGGGGAAGCGCAGGATGCTATGGGAGTACAGGGTGTCTGAGCCTCAGGCAAGGTCTTCCTGAGAGGGAATAGCTGAGCTGAGACAGTGAAGGAAGAGATCTGGAGGAAGATGTGCCCAACCTGAGCAGAGTCTTTGAGAAGCTCTGCAGTAAGAATTAATAGGCTTGATGAGCTGAGAAAATTCTGAGGACGCTATTGCTGAGAGAAGAAAATGGGATGAGAGGAGGCTGGAGATGAAGGGAGGGATCAAGCCTTGAAGAGGTGTGCATGCAAGATCCAGGGGCTCTGGAAGTGGAATAGCTGGGTGATATGGTAGATCTCTTTTTAGTTTTTAAAATGGATTGATTGATTGATTGTGTGTATGTGTGTGTTGCATATATATATATATTTTTCTTTTTAAATCAGGGTCTCACTGTGTAGCCCAGGCTAACTTCAAATTTGTGATCTGCTGGAATTTCAGGTATATGTCACCATGCCTGGCTTCAGTCTCCATCTTTTAATTGAGGCATTTAGCCCATTTACATTCAAGGTTAGTGTTGATAGGAAAGGACTTCTGTCACTTTGGTGATTCTTCACTCATTCTTTGAGTTGCTTTAAATATTCTTTGTTTTTTCTTGCTCACTGTTGTTGACTCTATTGCTGATATTTTATTTTTTTCCATTTCCATTTGTGCATCTATCCTTCCAGTGGCACTTATCTTCTCATATGCTGTCCTGAGGGCAGTCATTCTTGATTGCTTGGTGTAGGACTCCCTAGTGTCTTAGGAGACTGGCATGCTTTCCATCAGTTTTTGCTTGCCTTAGAAAGGCTTCATTTCTCCTTCATTTATAAGGAGTAGTTTTGCTGGATATAGTATTTTTTGTTGGTAATTAATTTGTTTTAGGGCTTAGAATATGCCGCTGTATTCCTTCCTTGTCTGTGTGATGTCTATGGAAAAATTTGTTGTTACTGTAAAGGGGGAGAGCGTGCCCTTAAATGTGACTCAGCACTTTTCTCTTGTGGGGTTTAGATTTTTTTCTTTGTCTTGTACGACAACTTAGCTATGATATTCCATGGTGAAGATTCCTTCTGTTATAAGCAGAAGGGTCCTATAAGCCTCCTTTTTAATGGATGTCCATGTTTTCCAAAATTAGGGAAATTTTCTACTATTATTTCATCTAATAGTTTTTCTAATCTATTGTTTTTCCTCTTTAGGCTTGGGCATTCTGAAATGTGTCTGTTCATTTAATGGTGTCCCCAAGGTCTCAAATGTTCTCTTTATTCATTTCCCCTCTCTTTGTTCTTCTTTAAAAAAATTTGACTAGGAGATTTCAAAAGACCTGTCGCCATCTTAAGGCATTCTTTCTTCTGCTTGGTTTATTGTGTTGCTGTGATTTTCAATTATGTTTATGTTTTTCTGTTGTTGTTTGAGTTACTGAGCTCTTCATTTCCAAGATTTATGTTTCATTCTTTTAAAATATCTCTTTTTACTGAATTTCTCATCTGTATCCTGTATTACCTTCCTGATAACACTTAATTGTTATCTGTATTCTCTTGGATCTTAATGGGTTTTTAAATAATCACTTCTAAACTCCTTATCAGGTATTTAATCCATATCAATTTCTTTGGGGTCTGTGTGTGTGCTATATGTGTGTGCATGTGTGTGTGTAGGTGTGTGTGTGTGTGTGTGTGTGTAGGCAAGAGGTCTACATGTTATTCCTCAGATGCTGCTGTTCACCTTATATTCTTGGGACAGGGTCTCTTATTGACTTGGAGCTCACTAATTAGGCAAATTGGTTGGCCAGTGGGTCCCAGGGGTTCTTCTGTCTCTGCCTCCTCAGCACTGAGATTAGAGGTGCATGCTATTGTGCCCATATTCTTTTATATTTTATTATTTTATATGAATTAGTGTATTACCTGAATGTATGTGAGTGTATTTGTGTCATGCAATGCCGCGGAGGTCAGAAGAGGGCTTCAGATTCCCCTGGAACTGGAGTTTAGGATGGTTCATAGCCATCCATGCGGATGCTGGGAATCGAACCTGGGTCCTCTGCAAGAGCAGTCAGTGCTCTTAACCGCTGAGCCACCTCTCCAGCCCCACCCACATTTTTTATGCAGATTCTGGGATAGAACTCAGAACCTTATGCTTACATGGCAAGCACTTTACTGACAGAACTAATCTCCTCAGCCAAGTTCTTATGTTCTTTCAGAGGCATCATATTACCTTGTTTTTTACATTTTTCTTGTGTTCCTATATTGATGTCTGTACATCTCATGAATCAAGTACTTCTACCACTTTTACAGGGTAGTCTTCTTAGTGAGTTGTTTTTCTTTTGAAGTGCCTTAGAGTGTTGGTTTGTTATGAAATAAATGTTGGCTTATTTCTAGCTGGGTACCATAGTCTCCCTATGACTTCTTTTGTTTTGATTAGTGAATTTGGGCACCATGAATACTGAAGTTCTCAAGTGAGGCTCTAGAACTGTGCTGCCCTTCTTTCTTTGTGACAGTGCACACCAGGGAGTGAGATTGTGGCTGGAACTGAGCAAACTTCATCCCAACCCTCTTTACCTGTCTGTAGCCATATGTGGGTGAATGTCTAGGGCTGGACCTTTTTTCTCCAGGCCCCCTTAGCTATAATGTGTACCTGAGAAAGGGGAGGAGCCAGAGTCATGGAGTTGTTCAAAGTCCTTCAGCTTGCCTGTGGGTAAAACAGCTGCAGCAGGGTAGTGTTCCCTCCTTATTATGTCAATAACAGGTATCTGAGCCTGGAGTAGAGGGGCAGGGTGGCAGGAGCTGTGTGGGCACCTGTCTTCAGTCCTGGCATTTACACAAGTCCTCATGTGACCAGCCATGCTCTTGGTGTCAGTGCCCTGATCTCCTGGTTGTTTGTTGTGAGAACCTCCATTCCCCTCTATTATGATTAAAATGTGAATTGTCTCCCACAGTCTCATGTGTTTGAACACTTGGTTCCCACATGGTACTGTTTTGTGAGGTTATGGAACCTTTTGGATATGAGGTTGGCTGGCAGGTGTAGGACTGTAGGGATCAGGGCTAGAGGGTTATAGCCATCTCTGGTTCTGACTGAAGTCTCCACTTCCTGATTGGCAACCAAGATGTGAACAAGCTGTCTCACGCTCCAGCAGCCACAGGTAGAAGCAATTCCTACCACCACGAATTCTGCCATGCCTACCACCATGGAAAATGAGCTAAAATCAATTCTTTCCTAAGTTGCTTCTGTCAGGTATCTTGTCCCGTGATGAGGAAAGTAACTAATATACCCTGCTTGTCATGACACCCATCCTTGATAGTACAGGACATGCAGTGAGTTTAGGTCACAGCCTTTGCTGGGCCAAGGTAAGCTCACAAAGCAGCTACTTCCATGCCAATGCAGTGGGATGTCTGTGGTGTCCCAGATATGGGAACAGGCAGGAATTTGTAACCCCTATGGTGGTTCAAACTCAGACACTAGCTCATTTCTTAATATGGTTGTTGACTTCAGTGCTCTGAGGTTTGCTGGGAGGTAGTATTAGGTCCTTTTTCCAAAATAAGGCTAGTGTGCAGCTTTCATGCCACTTACCTAAATGACTTACCAGTCTGTGGAGAGTGTGAACATTTCTAGTAGTTAGGACTGCCTGCATCCACGCCAAAGGAGTGTTTGGAATTTTCTTCTTTATCCTTACCTCTGCAAAGGTTAGACTCCTGTCTTCCTGGGGACATTTGTTTCTCTTACTGTGTTCTTATTCAAGGTTTCTGAGACTTTCAAGGTTCCTGTCTCTCTTTCACTGATTTCCAGTGTTTTCTGATAGTCACCTTCCTCAAAATGCAGGTATTCACTTGTTGCTTTGGTTCTCTATGGAGGAGAAGAAAGGATGAGGAAGTAGATGCAGACGAGGATAAAGATGAGAAGGAGGAGGAGGAGGAGAAGATTATCTCCTTCTAGATACCTTAGATCTCTTTTTCTGTGCATTTTATTTGGAAGCCTGACTGAAGGTTTGACTGGTCCTTGACTTTGGTGGGAATGCATGTGTCAGGGAGACTGATTATGAACTATCTCATATCCAACACCAAGAAGGACCTTCAAACATTCTCACGCTATGAATAAAAAGACAATACCAAACCATTACCACTCTAACTTAGACCATCCTGAAACAAGGACCTCACTTGGAAATAAACCTCATGGTTTTCAATGGGAATTGCATTCCTTGGGGTTATGGCACTCAGTGGCACCCTAGTTTTCTGAGCTTCTGCCATGCTGGCCACCTTGCAGATCCATAAACACTCGGTTTGCCTGCTGTCTTCAGGGGCTTTGTACATACTCATCTTAGAGCACTTGTCCTTTCATCTTGCACCCGTTTGTCTCTGTTCCCCTTACTCTCCCTTCTTAGCTCAGTAACAGTAGCACTTCTTTAGAGAAATTGGTAGACCCACACTGGTGATGTTGGACCAATGCTGGTGATGCTGGACCAATGCTGGTGATGCTGGGTTCATTTTTATATTCCACCCTAGCCTTTCTTCTCTTCCTTTATGGAATCCACCACAGCTTGTTATTTTTGGTGAATCAGTTTCATTGGTGCCTACCTTCCCACTAGACTGAGTGGCCTTGCTTGGGTCAGTGTTGTATAATCAGCACAGAGCAATGCCTGACAAACAGTGACTTCTCCAAATACACTTGTTGGTGTACACACTACCATGATTCACTGCTTCTTCATCCGTTTGGATGTGTGGTTTGCCAATGGGAATGCACGTAGGCAGAAATTATACTTTCTTTCTGATAGATTCTTGGCTAGTGCCAGGACATGGGCTGAGAGAAGCCAATTTGGATCTGATGCTTTGAAAGTGGCTCTGATTAAAAGGGAAGTGAATGGAATCCTTGAAAGTAGGGATCTCAGTACCCAAGTCAGATATCTGAGCAAAGAGCTGGGAGTTTAAATCTAATGTGGCTGAGATGGCGTTACTCAACTATCAGTGAGCTCCCTACATATGCTGGTTTCCTTCAGAATTGCAAATGGGCTCTGACTTACAATGGTTGAGTTACTATTTTCCATTTTTACTATAGTGTGAAAACCGTATGCATGTAGTAGAAACATTATCATGAATTTTGAATTTCGTCTTTTCCTGGGCTCCTGATATTCTGTATGACACTGTTTTGTGATGCTGAGTGGAAGTTTCTTATCTATGTCTTCCATCCATGTTGGGATTTTGTCTGGCTTGAGTTTATGCAGGTCTTGTGTGTGCTGTCAACAAGGGCTGTTCATATGTATAAACGCCTTGTCGTGTCTGGAAAACATGGTTTTCTTGTGGTCATCCACCACTCCTGGCTCTTACAATCTTTCTACCCCCTCTTCTGAAATGATCCCTGAGCTTTGAGAGGAGAGGGTATGATATAGGTATTCTATTTAGGGCTGAGCACTGTGTGGTCTCTTATTTTCTACACATTAAGGCTTTAAGTTTCAGATTAATCTTAAGACTTTAGAGGACCCTAAGAGAGGATATAATGAGACAGGTGTGGTAACACCTTGGTAAAGGGTGAAATGGGTAAAATGGGAGTATTTAACTGGGAAGGGAAGAGGGAAGGTTATACAAGGAACCATGGGGGTAAAAGGGAAGAAGGAACTCAGGATGGGGGCGGAGGGGGATAATAGGAGACAGGTATTATCAAATTATCAAGGGGGAAAATGAGGGTACTTTCATTGGGAAGGGAGGAGGGAGAGTTAGACAAGGGGAGAAAGAGAGAGAGAGAGAGAGAGAGAGAGAGAGAGAGAGAGAGAGAGAGAGAGAGGAGAGAGAGAAAACAAACACAAATAATGCTTAGGTGGTATGAAAATGCATTAGTTCCAAAGCCTACTGAAAAAATACACATACAATATCTGTACATGAGTACATGTATAGAGTTGAAGGCTGTATAACAAGAAACACAGTGCCAGACAGGAGTGCCCCCGCCTGCAGGGACCCTGTATAGGTAAAGCTCGAGGGGGACCACTCCCTGAAAGGAAAAACGGGCGAGAAAGAAGAGACGGAGCCCAAGCAAGTCCACTTGTCAAGGGCTGCTTTATTGTACTGCAAGCCTTTTTTTATATACAGTTTGTATTCAGAGGGGGTTGAAGAAGTTGGTCAAAGGTTACAGCATTCTTATGGGTATGGGAGGGGGACTGAGCAATTCAGCAACGTGACTGACCGCCAGGTGTTCCAAGAGATTACTGCATGACTTATCTTTCCGAGAACTGTTTGCAAGAGGAAGAGAAAGATAACCTTGCCATAAATTCTTTCTCAAGGTTACTAGTGCAGGCAGAATTTCCTGCTTAAGTCAACTGTTTGTAGAGCTATATTATATTTTTTGGTAATGATTGTTGTTTCTCCAGCTCCCGACACAGGAGAAACCTCCTTTCAAGTTGTTGGTCAGGATAGTCTGAGAGACTTGAAAATAACGAATCTTGCCACAGCCATTGATTGTCTCCCAGAACTTGAAGATAAGACCTTATTACTGAAGACAAGACGTACTTTGGACATAGGACTTGGAGCAATGAAGCTGGAACTGACCTAGAAGCCTCTTCCATGAAGACTAGCTCTCATAGTTTTAGAGGATATCATGCAAGCTGCTAAGGGAGAAAAATCAATCAATGATCCAATCCCAACTTTAAAGCCTAATAACCACAACAATGATGGCTCCAGCAAACTATCTCTATTGGTACAGTGATGGCACTTTTATCTAGAGGGTAATCAACAACAATCCAATTGGACTGACTTAAAGTTCACTCAATGGGGAAGAAGTCATGTGTGGTACTATAAACATAGCCAAATACACCTGGTTGGAGAGGTGATAGATCCTAGAGAAAACTCTATGTCCGTTATCCCAAGATAAATGCTAAATATGGATCCCTATATTTACAAAGTATACCTGTCACCACTCATCAAAAAAAGCTGCTTTTTGCAACAGGTGGAGACTATTACAGAGTGCCACAACTGGTCACACAGAGTAAGTGTCTGTAAGATGCCCCTCCCTAAGTGACACATCTACAATGAACCCTCTACATCTAAGGCTCATAGAACATAGTGGAACAGGGAGTAGAGTGAACACTAATGCATCTCTCAACGTTCACCAGAGAAGCTGCCTCATTCAACAGAGGGTGATTAACACAGAAGGTCACAACTGGCCAAAGTGTAGAGAATTAAAGATTGTAGAGTGCATGCCCCTGGATAGGACTCCTATATTAAACCTCACTCACCCAGGGCTCAGGGATCATTGTATAAGAGGGGCAGAAAGATTGTTGGAGTCAGTGTTGGTACATGACCACAAGGAAACAGTCTTCCAGGCTTCTGGGAACCTGCTCATGTGAACTTACAGCAATGGTAATAGCATGTACAATACCCATGTAAACTCAATAAAAAAAAAACCAAGTATAGAACTGGGGAAATGGGCAGGAGGCCCCAACATTAGCTAAGGAACTATTGGCAGCTGATCACTGCTGGGTGAAGTAGAGTTTGTCTTCTTTAAGGGGGTGATGCTACATAGGCTAAACAGGCTCCAGTGGATGAACTCACACTGGGGAACATTTGGGTACACAAACCTGACTTGATAGGCCTTAGCACATGACAGAAATGCATTAAATCCAGTGGGTAGGCTATGGGAGGGGTGCAGATAAGGGAGCGGATCTAAATATGATTAGTATGTATTGTATGAAATGCACAAAAATTCAATAAGAATATATATTGACAAAAAAGAAAAATTTTAGTATTTACTTTTATTAAAGATATTTTTATACATTTACTTTGTGTGTGTGTGTGTGTGTGTGTGTGTGTGCCACAGAGCACATATGTAGGTCATAAGACAACTTGTGGGAGCCCGTTCTTTCCTTCTACCAAGTGGGTCTTGGAGGATCAAATTCAGGTCATCATATTTGGTGGCAAGTGCCTTCACATGCTGAACCATCTCACAGGACCCAGAATTTACTTGTTACTGTAGCATTTCACAAACTATCCTGACCAAAATTCTTTTCCATTATCAAACTTTCTTCATGATTCAGTTTTCTCAAAAGCAAAACACTTATTTCCTTTTAAAGTCATACTTGCTAAGCAGATGACTTCAGACTTCCTAAATTTGTATTAAACATTCCAGGCACCCCACATGGAAACATTTCAGACACCACAACTCCTGACAACAGTTGGCTATGTAGAGCATGTCACAGTTTCCTTCTCCACCTCCAGAAACAATGTTTCATAATAAATAAATGTCTTCCAGGCCCTGGTGGTACTTCTGACAGCTTATAGATGAGGAGTTATGCTTGACAGAATCCTGGAGTGTCTTGCATTCCCACCAGTCTGACATCTCCCAAGTGAGCTTGGTGCCTCCCTGATCAAGCTCGTCTGAGGCTTCCTTCATCTCCAGATATTTATCAGGCCCAGAACTGAAAGTCTCAGACTCTGAGCAGGCAAAAAACCTTTCCCTATCAGGCAAATAGCCACTTACAGGGTGAGAGTGATACTTTTGGGGGACAGCTGTGGAGGAAGCCCTGTTGCTTCTCCTCTGCTCCTTGAGAACCCCAGGGGAGATTTCAGGTACCCGCTGGAGGCAGGGGTGGGAGGAAGGAGCTTGTGCTTAGGTGCAGGAGCTGGTAGTGTCCAGTGCTGGAGGCAGCTTTAGGTTTTTGATTGACCTTGGGCAAGCAACTACATTTTCATTACCCACAAAACAGGTGTGTGAGAATGGGTAAAAAGCATGGCACTTTCAATAGGTTTCATGTCACTGACCACCAGGATTGGTCATAGGATACCAGCCTTCTTTGCCAGAAAAGCCTACTTTTATGTATTCCATTTATGTGGTAAGACAGTCCAGGGAGGCTTAAACTCATGCATTAATTCATGCTTGTTCTGACTACCTTGAAAGACTCCACAGAATGAGATAATTTGTTTTTTTCTCTCATCATCTTAAGAAAGTAGCCATAATTTCCCATTTGGAATTCTGGCCTGATTGATCTAGGCATTTGCTATCAATGTGTGAATTTCAGGACTTAAACATCATATGCAAATAGGACCACCTCTTCTAAGCTGGGGCTTGTTTGGAAGTAGGTGGTGCTGGAGAAGAGAGGATTTGGGACTGAGAGTGGTCTTCCTGGGAGAGAGGGACTGAAGGGACTAGGGAAGGCTGTGTGTGCCTTATGGGGGGCAGTGGTGGTGGTGGGGTGGTTGGCTGTTTTTTTTGGGGGGGGAGATGATACAAAATATAGAGAAAGTTAAGTGGTCAGACTCTGGTATTGAAGTGTGGAGGGTTCCTCAGGTCAAGTACATGTTCATGAAAGGAATTAGCCAAAGGGACATTTCTGTGTATTCTTCAGTGGCAGAGTCTAGGAGATGGAGATGGGAGGAAGAACATATGAGGGGACTGTTGGTCGAGTGCTATCCATAATAACCCAAGGGCTGGGCAGGGGAAGGGGCCCTAGAGACTGAAGAGGATTCATATTGGGCTTCTTGGCTACCATGGTGAGTTAGAGATTTGGATCCAGATTTAATAGACTTTATATAAATAACATAAGTGGTGTGGAGATAATCCTTTGCCCTACTTGCTAGAGAAAATTATTTCTGGAGAAAAGGTAACTAAATGCTTGCATCTCACTAAGAATCTGGAGCAGACAGTTGATGACACTTTGCTTTAATGATGACTTAGAGTGGTCACTGCCTCATCCTGGGGGAAGCCCTCTTACATTTTTAAGAGTGGCAGAGATGGATGCATGGTTAGATAACTTGGATCCTCCCATGCCATAACCAGTGCGTATATGCTGATTTCTGGTTTCACTTGAGTGAACTCCTACATGAGACCTGCTGGGTCAGCCAAACTCTGCAAGGCAAAGGCACAGCTCTTGTCAGAGGAGTCACTGGCCCCACTGGGAATGAACAAGGCGCATGTGAGGGACATGGCCGCAGTGATGGTCACACAATGCAGAAGCTCATTGGAATGCTTTTGTGTCCCATCCCCATGACTGTTGTTGTATCTCATGGTCAGTGAGGTCTGAGGAGCTTCCTTAGGCCACTCTGTTCTGCTGCCTTCTGTTCTCTGGCACTTAAATTTGTTGCCTTTTTGTTTGACTTCTGGACAGATTTACCTGTAAGTATTTTTGGCAAATTACCTAAAGATATCTTAGTAGAAAAGGTCCTAAATGCCCAAGGAACTAAAATAATTTATTATTTCTTATTCTAAAACATGTTATCATTCATACCTAACTTTGTATTAGTAACTCTCTCTCTCTCTCTCTCTCTCTCTCTCTCTCTCTCGCTGTGTGCGTATGTTTTAACTGAGGGTACATAAACTATCTAAGCTTCAGGGGGTTATAAAACCCAGATCTGCCCCTGCTTATGTTAATGTACATGTCAGTCAGTATTTCCAGCAATCATGGACTGGATGGAGACATGTCCAGGAACTCTAAACACACCCTGTACTTTACATTGCTGATACTTTTGTCTGAACCATTCATTCACAAGACAACACTTGCTAATCCTCATAGTGAATACCAAAGTGTGGGGCACAGGCAGCCATGCCTGAAGCTTTCCTGTCCAGTATCCCTCCTTCCCTCCCTCCCTCCCTCCCTCCCTCCCTCTCTCCCTTCCTCCTTTTTTCTTCCCTCCCTTCCTTCTCCTTTTCTTCCTCCTTCCTTCTCTGACAGGGTCTCCCTATATAGCCCAGGCTGGCCTTGAACTTTCTACGTCCCCGACTCAGCCTCCTGAATGCTGGAATTACAGGCATGCACCACTGTACCTGGCTGGCATTTTGTTTAATACCCATTGAAGCTCATGTTTAACTTTATAGTATTTCGTCTGTTGTTTGTCTTGAGCAGATACTTCAATACCAGGGTGTGACTTAGCTTTCTTTATATTTTATCTCGTCTCCCCAAAATCAGAGTGCAAGCTCCTGAAAGACAGGGGTATCTTTACAAGAACTTCCTCTCTGGGAGTGTTGGAGATGAAATCAGGGCCTCATGTGCTCTGCCACTGAGTTACACCCCAGGCATAAGAACTTTCCCATAGAGGCTGGCCCATAGTTAACAACTCAACAAAAGTCCATTGGCTTATCTGATTAATAATGCCTACAACATTTTCTAAGTTTTAAACATTTACTACCTGTTTAATTTAAAAAGGCAGAATAAATATATATCTTTTCTTGCTTTGCATAATTGAAAAATCTGGCTGAGACAGAGTGTGTGGGAACCAGAATTAGACATTGTTCCAAGTAAGGCAATTATAAACCATTCTAGGTAGAATATTCCATCTGAGTTTTAAGTTGTTTTGGAAAAGCAGACTTTTCTAGCATGATGGTTTCTCCTGGTCTTGTGTATCAGAAAACCTTTGATTCTGGTTACTTTGAAACTCTCTTTTTCTTTTAGTGCGTATTAATACTTTCTTCATATTCTGCAGAACTCTTTTCAATACTAATTATATTAGATACCTGATTAAAGTCCTCTGGATGAATTGAGAGAAACCCATTTTTCTCCAAGTCTTACCACTCGGGGTGGGCCGTTGCTGCTCTTCTCCTTTTTAGGGTGCATTAGGGCAAGCCAAGCATTTTCTGCCTCAGGGCCTTTGAATATGCAACCTGACATTTTTCTAGTTCTTTAGCCTTTGACTGTCAGCTTAAATCCTGGCTCCCCTAAAGGACTTTTTAACCACCAAGCACAAGGAGGCCCCAGCTCTACCAGACTCCACCACAGCAATGTATTTACATTCTGGACAGTTTGACACAATTTTATCAGTTTCTTTCACTGTTTGTGATCTGTCTTCTTGGGAGGTACAGGTTCTGGGAGGCAGAGAAGCTGTTTTACTCTCTGTTGCACACACCCTGTATGACTTGTCACATGGTGGGGTTTCAGTACATAGATGAATCAGCTGAAAGGCAGAATTTTGTCTGCTGCTCTAGAGATAAAAGAGAGTTCTTGGCGAACCTCTCAGAGTGTGGACATAAGAAGCCATGAGAGGCCTTGGCCAGAGGTTACTTGCAAACATCTGGCTGGCTGACAGACTAGGGGGTGAGTAACACTGTTGAAGAAATGCACATGGGAACAGTTCACCTTTCCCCTCACAGTTCACCTTTTCCTGAGCTATCAGAATGTGAGTGCTTGCCACTCAGTAAGATGGAGGGAATGGATTTCTTGGTTTGTGTTCCTGGGGGAGACGAGTCCAGATATTTTAAAAGATGCCAGCCATTGTTTGAGGCAACAACATTTCAGGGCCTAGTTTCTCCCCTGGGAGTTGGTGGATAAAAGAATGATCTAGTAGCTAGAGAAAGGGAAACTAGCTTCTGAGGCTTTCCTGCTGCTCAGCCATAAAGCCCGTCTGAGAGCTGACCTTTAATATGGGAGAGCAGGGCCAGCCCGCTGGGATGGACCAGAAGCGTCAAGACAGGAGACATGGATGGCAAGTCCAACCTGGCAGAGAATGGAGTTGTCAAAGGCCTAGCTTGGCAGGCAGAGTAACCAGAAAGTAGGGCCTTCAGAAGCAATCCAGGGTTAAAACGAGGTCAGGGAGAGCACAGGGCTTCTGTGGAAGGAGAGACTCCTGTGGAACTGGTAGTGCTGGAAAGGAGATGGGAAGTGGGAAATGTCCCCTCTGCTGCCACCCCCAGGATAGGCAGCAATACTGGAGGCTGCAGGGTTGTGTCACACATCCTCAAATGACATTCAGTGGTACTGGCAAAGCACATGCAAATTGTTTAATTCCAGCCCCCGTGAACCGATTACTCTATTTCTTGAATAAGGAAATAATACCTGGAGAGATTGAATGAGTTACCCGAGGTTCCTGGCTGAATAGTGGCTGGACCGTAGCTTGCAGCCAGGTTTCTGACACTGGGGTCAAGCCTTGGTTCTTTCCATTAAACCACAGAGGAATAAATGAGTTAACTAAATCAAAGATGCAGGACTTGAGTACATCCTTTTACCTTGCAGATGAAGATCTGAGTCCCAGGGAGGTCACCTCACTTGTTCCTGGTCACACAGCTGTTTTGAGAACCATTCCAGTTTCCCAATCCTGGGCTATTTCAGACCTCTGCTTATAAACCTGTCTTGCTCCTGGGCAGTCTTGATGGCATATTGGGCTGGCAGGGGTCTAAAGATGTGGATGAAGGTCAAGGGTGGAGTTCTCCATACTCATAACTTCTCTTCTCTGTAGTGTCTTGGCCTTTTTTTGTATGTCTCTTTAGGATGTAAAATAGAGAAATAGCTTTAGTGCAGGAAATGGACCTTGGAGTGACCCCTCTTTTGAGTAAGGGTCTCCTGGCTCCAAATGGCAGCCAGTTGCTGCCAAGCCCTAGAAGTCACTTTGGAGTTTTGCAATGACAGATTGGTCCTATTCCCAGAGAACTGTGGCCTGGCTTCAGGCCTATTTGGGCAGTTGGATTACACTCCAGGCCTTGGCTTTGCCCTACTATTGAAGGTCAAGAAAGCATGCCTTTGGAGATAGAGCACAGTATGGAACGATTGGATGTCTTCCTTAGCTGCTGGCTTTGTCTTTCACACCATTCTCCTTTGCGTGGGTGAAGGTGAGACCCAGACAGGCCACCAGATGTGAGTCTTCATGAGTGTGTGTGTGTGTGTGTGTGTGTGTGTGTGCGCGCGCGCACGCGCGTATGCGGTTGTGACTGTGTGCATGCAAAGAGATAGGTGATGCTGTTCTGGAGCATACTTGATAAGGAATCTGAGAACTTCTTATTTCCTGGAAAGAATACAAAAGGCTTAACAAATTAATGTGCTTTTCAATCATTCTCCTGCCCCAGGTGTCCCACTTGTCTCATTTTCTTTTCCCTCTCCTCTTGCTGGAAGTCTGATAATTAGATCTGTGCTGGGAGACTCAAGATTTCAGTTCAGTTATGAAGGGATGGAGGAGCCCCAGGAGGAAAAGGCCATCGCACCTAACATCTGTTTATTGTAATCTTGTAATTTCCGTTTCACTAGCCTCCATGGTGAGCTTAGTTTTGCTTAGCCAGACAGACAGGTTTAAAAGGATAGTAAGACGGAAGTTCTGACTCCAACCTCCTCCATCTTCATGAAAAGGAATTATGTCAGATGTTTAGGGCACTCTGACTGCAGTGCTAAAGTCCCTACCCCTGGTAGCTCATGGGACACATGTTTTAGAGCCCCACCTCATGGCCTGTGCTTTACCCCTCCTCTCCAATGTCCTTCTCCCCTTGTTAGCTCAAGACTCCATATAAATCAGCAATCTTTGGTTCTCAGAGAACTTGGGGACTTCCAGTCAAGGGACCACTCAGTTTCCCAATTTGTACAGCTCAATAAAGTTCCTTTCTGTTTGATTCAAACCCTGTAGTTGGAGACAAGAACCCAAGAGCTGTTGGACTGACAGGTATAGGAAGAGGACAAGTCCTACCAGAGCCATTTTCTCTGCTCCCACCTGCCAGCCTGGATCCTATTTCCAGGTGTCAGAGGGCTCCAGGAGTCAGGACAGAGGCTGAGCTTCAAGCTGCTGAGGAGAGACTTGGGGCTGCCTCCTGGCTCCCCAAGGTGCTCTGTACTATGGTTCTCCAGCCTGACCACACATTTGAGAATCATTTGGGAGGTTAAAGACATGCCCATGGCCAGACCTCCCCCTTGAAAGTAGGATCAGAGTCTTTGGAAGTGGAGGCTTGAGCAAGGCATGTTTATGATTCCCCTCCCCCCAAGTAATCTGCACATGTGCTCTGCACTGCTTCCAGACATGAGTCTGAAAGAACCCCTGTGTGGGCTTGAGCAGGTGATGTCCGGGGTCAGACTGATGGGCAGTTCTGTGAGTGAGAGTGAAACTGCTGCCCAGACCAGGCTGAGTAATGTCCCCCAAAGATAATGGGTCCTGCCACATGGAACCGACACATGGTAAGCTATTGGGAAAAGGTTTTCTTTCTTTTTATTTTTAAATCTATTTTTAAAATAAAGTTTTAGCTGGGTGTGGTGGCGCACGCCTTTAATCCCAGCACCTGGGAGGCAGAAGCAGGTGGATCTTTGTGAGTTCGAGGCCAGCCTGGTCTACATAGTGAGTTCCAGGACAGCTGGGGTTACAAGGAGACCCTGTCTCAAAAAAAAAAAAAAAAAGTTTTAGATTAACATACAAAGTAATGGATTTCATCATATCATCTCTATGCATAAGTATCACTATACTTTTGGAGAAAGGTTTTCTAAAGGTATGGTTAAATTAAGAATTTTAAATGGGGAGATTATTCTTAGTTTTTCCAAATGGGTCTTATATGTTCCTTTATAAAGAGGTAGGTGTGTACATGTGTGTGTGTATGTGTGTGTGTGTGTGTGTGTGTGTGTTTCACACAAAGAGAAGGAGAGAAGGTAGTGTGGAGAGAGAGAAGGGAGAGATTGGAAGAAGTTGGCCTTGAAGTTGTAGACTACAGTTCAGGGATGCCAGAAATCACTAAAAATGGAAGAATCAAGGAATGGATTCTCCCCTAGGGTCCACAGAGGGAATATGGCCCTCTTGACACCTTGACTTTGGTGTTATGAAACTGATTTGTAGCTTCTAGCGTCCAGAATTGTAGGATAACAATCACATTGTGTTTAGCCCTGTGGTTTAGGTCATAGGAAACTGTTACAATGCAATCTGTTCAATCAAAGTTATCTTTTTTGAGACATTTGTTTCTATACTCTAAGAAACTGATAACACACATGAATTCTATCCTCTCACTGGCTGGTTGCTAGTATGAACCAGGGGACTAGCTTTAATTGCAACTACCAAGCAGGCTGGGTGAAAACATGGAGTGTGGATAGGATAAATGTGGACTCAACAGATTGGGGCTGGCAGCCTTCATGGCTTTCTCCTTACTAGTGTTAAGAGGCTCCAGGGGAGCTTGAGTTTGAAGTGCTTATACAGTAGGGACAGAAGTGGGACAGAAGTTAGAAGAAAGGGATGGACTCTGTTGAGAAGAGGCAAAAACTGAAGGTAGGAATATGTCAGAGATTTTGCAGAAACAAGTGCATAGGTAAGTTTGGCTAGAACTGAGGTTCAGAGTAAAGAGCGTGTAAGAAGTCTGTTCAGTGTAGTGCCTAGACTTCAGTATGTGATACAAGCTCTCTGGGTTATTCCCCTTCAAGTGATTCACTGGCTATTTGAGAAATACTGAGTTTAGGGATTGTTTAGCTTTGATTGTAGGTGAACTGACTTTACTTTTTAAAGTCTGGGAAATTTTAAACATTCTTTGTCTTATTTCTCACCGTTTCTAACTCTTTCAGGCCTTAAACTTTATTTTTGTCACTGTGATATATGCATACATTTCAAAAGTTTAAAACCTGCTACAAAGTGGGCAGCACCATCTCAGTCTGGGGCCTCAGACGGAATAAAAAGGAGAAAGTGAGCTGAGTGTCAGCATTTGTCTCTCTCTGTTTCCTAATACAGATGCAATGTAGCCAGTGCCTTATGCCTTTCCCACAATGATGGATTATAGCCCCATGAACTGTGAGCCCAAATAAATCCTTCCTTTCTTAAGTTGCTCTTGTTGGGTATTCTGTCACAGCAACAAGAAAAGTAACTAACACAGTAGGACAACCCCGATGGGCTGGTCTGGTGGTGGATTTCCAAGTAGGGTTGGCTAACCTGTCAGACTTGCATTTCAGTTCCACTTCTCTCTCTGCCTGATTCCTTTTCTTCTTCACAAGTGTTAATCCTGGAGCTGGAGACATTTCTCAGTGAGTAAGAGGACTGGCTTCTCTTGCAGAGGACCCATTTTGTTCCCAGCATCCACATGGCGGCTAACAACCGTCCATAACTCCAGTTCCAGGGAATCTGAGACCTCCTCCTTGGGCATTGCACTATAGGGGTGCATTTAAATCTATTCAGGCAACACATTCATATATGTAAAATAAAAATAAATAAAATATATGAAAAGACAAGTGTTAATCCTGAGAATACTCCCTAATAAACTTCTTAGACCATAATCTTTGTCTCACAGTCTATTTTCTATGTCATTCATCTTGTAACAGTATTTTAAGGACCATTCAATAAAAGTAGGTGATATGATCCCAACTGGCAGTGAGGATCCCATTCTTAGTGGTAGGTGGAACACAGACAATCCCTAGTGTAAGTCCAATGGTCAAAACTTTTACTGGTGGTGAATTTGGATGGTTTACCGTAGAAGAAAGCACTAGTAGGTTCTGTGTATCAGGTGTTTGCAAAAAATGAGGGAGATACAACAATAAACACAGGGTTGTGGTTCACACATTTTGTGTGAATGACAGAGAGGCATTCCTGCTAGACCTTTATGAGGATTCATTGGTGGTCACTTGGCGTTCATTCCCAAGTTAGACTCTCAGCCTGCACATAACCTCAAGCTCCATCCAGCTCATAGACCAGACCATGGAATCTGATTTCTGGGGAAGGAGCTTTTGTTAGGTCCTCAGGGGATTTTGTATACAGCTGTAGAGCAACTTGAGAGTGCCACAGTTTGCCTGTTTTGCCTACCCTTCATTTTTGTTTTTGTCTGTGGAGACCTGGTATGTGTATGTATGTGCGGTCAGCCTTTGTTGTTCACCTGCTCTGGCAGAATTATCATAGTGACTGGTTTAAGCATAGGCCTTTTGGATCAAAGTTCAGTCCATTGTAAGGCTGGTGAATTTGGCTCAGTATTTGTTTAGGTGTCACGGTCAAGGCATAGAGAATGCCCCTGTCTGTGATATTCTCTCTTCTCTCTCTCTCTCCCTCTCTCAGCAGTAGAGATTTGAGAATACAGCAACAGTGATTCTATACATCACACCTTACACCATTGGGATGGTTAATCTTGGTGCCAACTTGATGGGATTTAGAATCTCCGTGGAAACAAATCTCTGGGCCTGTCTCTGAGGGACTTTCTAGATTAAGTTGGCCGAGGTAGGAAGATCTGCCTTGAATATGATCAGCACCATTCCATGGTCTGGGGTCCCAGACTGAATAAGAAGGAGAAAGTGAACTGAGTTAGTAGCATCCATTACTGTCTGCTTCCTGACTGTGCATGTCATGTGACCAGCTGTCTCACACGCTTGCCGCCATGACTTCCCTGCCACGCTGGACTATAACCCCTTGAGTTGTAAGCCAAAATAAATCCTTCCTTCCTTAAATTGTTTTTGTCAGGTATTTTTGTCATAGCAATGAGAAAAATTATACAGCTCCCTTCTGAGTCTGGTTTAGGAACTATTTGAGAGCCAGCTGCAGGGATAGTAGCCAACCAAGAGGTCTGAGAGGAGGTAGATAGGCAAGGCTGGTGTGTCATGAGGCAAGTGGCAGAGTTTCAGAGAGGTGGGGAAGAACTCTTTGCTCAGGCTCCTCCAGCTTCTGGTGCTGTTGGAGGACAGTTCAATTGAATTTCATTATTAGTGGGCTCTGCTGGTAGCTTTCCTCTATCCCCATTAGAACTTAGATCCTATGGTGGAGCCCCCTGGTTTCTGACCCTCTGTGATGGCTTTGTTATTGCTAATGGTTGATTTCCAGTTACCTAAACCTCCCCTTGTTGGAGAAAACCTCATTATTCCATTGTGTTGTGCATACTAGCTCCCCATCCATGTTGAGTCATGAGAGAGGCCAGGAACATACTGTTTCTCATCATTTTCACTCAGTAAGAGAATTAAGGAGGGAAAGCTACACCCAAACCAGTTATGGTGGGACCCTTGAGGCTGTTAGGTAACAGTCCCAAGACAGGCAGTGGACTGCAACCTCAGCAATCCTCATGTTCCAGAGGGTGCACAGACTAAAAAAGAATCTTTGCTTCACTTGGGTAAGTTCTCTTTGGATTCTAGAGGATTTTGAGGTGCATTCATGGAGGACAGAGTAGTTCAAAGACTAAATTGGGATGTTCTCGTGTACATATAAATAAGCAAGAAAACAGAACCAAAGAGAGATTCTTCCTGCAGGTTTGATGTCTGCTATATTTTGAGGTTCTGATGGAGATCAGGGAAATTGTTTAACCAGTGTGGAAGCCTTTGGGTACTGAATGACATGAGTAATGGCAGAGCTGAGGAGACAAACATGGACCAGTGAGCTCAAAGACCTGCCTATTAGGCAGCTGAGGCTGGAGGGGCTCAGGGAGGAGGCAGGAAGACAGGGTTCTTGTGTGTGTGTGTGTGCGTGTGTGTGTGTGTGTGTGTGTGTGTCTGTCTGTGTGTGTGTCTGTCTGTGTGTGTGTCCAGTGTAAGTTAGAACTGTGAAAGGCAGGAATACAGGGAAGGGGCTGGAATCATGGGGAAGACAGAATCATGGCTGGGACATGCTATTCAAAACACAGAAAGATGAATAGAAATATCTTGGCTTTTCTCCTCATCTTACCCTCCAATCTTCCACTAGTGATCTTATTGGATGAACCTTCCATCTGTCAAAGGAACCTGGGACATGAGACGTGAAACATGAGTCTTCTGTGGTATAGATCAGAGAAGGTAAAGCACAGGGGCATGGCCTACATGATAAAGTTTTTGAGTAATCACTGCCACTAGGGCTGGGGCTGAGGCATGGGTGGAGCAGATGCCATGTTAGCTGCTGGGCAGACTCACTTGTTTGGGGGGAAGATGCAATGCTTTCATATATATATACATATACACACACATATATATACATATATACATACACACATATATACATATACACATATACATATATACATACACACATGTATATATATATATTTATATTTATATTTATATGATGGCTCAGCCGCTCTCTGGTAACTTCAATGGGGGCAGATAAATAGGAGCCTATGCACTTCCCTCTTACTGTGCCATTTCTTTCTTTTAGGAGCCATATAACATCTGTAAAAAGATTTTTCCTGTTCTGCTTAACTTCACAAAATGAAGTTGAGACACTTGTACCCAGGGATCTGTGTGAAAGCATGCATCAGACAAACCTGCTATCTTGATTACTTTTTGTCTGCTTGACACAAGCTAGAGTCACTGGGAAGAATCTCAGTTGAGGAATTTCCTCCACCACATTGGCCTGTGGGCATGTCTGTGGGGAATTTTCTTGATTGCCTATTGATGTAAAGGTGCCCAGCCTACAGTGGGCAGTGCCACCCTGAGGCATGGGGGGTTGTATAAGAAAGGTAGCTGTGCAAGCGAGCGGAAGCAAACCACTAAGCGGCGTTCCTCTGTGGTGTCTGCTCAAGTTCCTGCCTTGAGTTCCTGCCCTCACTCCCCTCAGTGATGGTCAAAGTGTAAATAAAATACCCCTTCCTCCCCTCATGTTGCTTTTGGTCAGTGTTTTATCACAGCAACAGAGAATCAAACTAGAACACCTATTCTCCAGCTTCCATAATGGTGGTCAGGAAAAATCAGGCCACCTTCCCCTCCTCTTCCCTCTCCACTGGCTTTTCACCAGCCCAGTTCTTTGTGGGAGACAGAGAGCTAGCTGAGGAATGCTTGAAGAAGCACCCCATTTATGTGTAGAGTTCAGGACCCTACAAACAACAGAGATGCAAGAGGGACAAGTGAGAGCTGGTAGCAACTCCCCTTGAAGGATTTCAAAGCCAAAGGAAGGGAATAATATCACTGAAGCTCTCAAAGGATCTGGAGCTTAGAGGAAAGGTCACCTCTCAGAGGCTGTGGTCATAGAGGAAGCTATCTATTGCCTGAACTGTGCCAAGATGCAGAAGGAGCAAAAGGAATTAACCTCTCTTTCGTTGTCCACTGTCCTCCTGGTGTCTTGTGTTGGCTAAACTCTATCTTGGAGATAGGAAGAGGCCCAGGGTAGGAGCCTGTAAAGGCTGACCTGAGGGAGGGCAGGACAGAGAATGGAAAGAGATGGGGATTCAATGGGGGATAATCAAGAGTGCACTCTCATTGTCATTTGACACTCAGAAGTCCCAGGATTACCAGGTGTTGTATGAGCTGCCTTGGAGGGGTTTGTTGCTTAGATGCCTTTCTGATTTGAGGGATTTAGGAAGAAAGTGTTTGTGAGCAGAATAGTCTATGTTCTGGCCAAGTGTCTGGGAATAAAATGCCAGAACTAAATTTTTAGTTGGTTGCAAACCACTTGTGTTCTTTGCTTCTGAGTTATGATGATGAGAAGGGCTAATAAAATGGTTAAGACAATGGCTTCTGCATTATATAGCCAAAGATTCAAATCTCAGAGTGACTATTATCAGCATGAGGCTTTAATAAAGTTAGTTAACCTTTTTTACCCTCTGCTTTCCAAAAATGGAATACACCACAGCATAGTTGTAAGGATCATGAAATGTATAAATTGTTTAGAAAGCATTAACTACAGTAAATTTTATTGAAACATGTAAATCAGCAACAGAGACAAGTTCTTTTGTAGGAAATTCTGGGTCATTAACTCAGAGATGGGTTGGGACTAGGTCTTTGGTGATATGGCAGGACCTCAAGGATCTCCTCAGAGAGGCAAATTAGTGATCCAAGAGCAGTTTAGTCTATTTGACTCCAGATGCTCCCCAATAGAATAGAATCTTCAGGCATTATCTGGAAAGTAGGAGGTACCATGTGGGGGTTGCCTGGAGGTAGGATGGTAGGGTTGGTGACACTCTCCCAAGGGTTATGAAGTCAGATCTGTCTGATCAGATCAGACTAGTAAGGAGAATAAGGAGATATGTCATTGTACTTTTGGATGGCTCATCCTGAATGACTGCCACCATCTAACATCTGACTTGTGCCCTAGTACTTAGAGTACACCCTCAATTTCATCATCCCTTTTAATTGGGGATGTGAAAGGGCTTAGCTTGCTCCTTCAAGTCTTTTTATAACTGCCACTTCTGTTGATTTGCAAAGGAAAAATAATCTAGTCAGGGATTAAAACAAACAAACAAACAAACAAAAAACTACGCTTGACTGTTTCTTTGGACTCTGACGTTTTGAGCGAGAACTAGGACTCAGGGGCTCATGAGGTTTTTTCATCTCTCCTTCCTGTTGAAGGTTGTGTTTTGGAAGAATGAAGAGGCCTTGGGATTGGAGAGGCTGGTTCTGGGGAGGGTTTTACCAGCATGAGGTCTGTGGAAATAACAACAGAGGAATGGGTTGCTTGCAAGAATGGAGAGAAAACCCAGGAAATGTGAAGTTTTGGCTTGGATGCTGGCCAAACCCCTCTTCAGAACCCTGAAGGGGTCATTTGAGACTGGAGAAAAGTGCTCAGAAAAAGTATAAAGCTCAACACCATAGTAGCAAATGGAGCTATATAGAGGCAGTTGGTTAGTCCTCAGGAGCAAAGAAAGAGGAAGATGTTGAGCATGATTGCAGACTCTAGACCAAACACTACAGAATGTGGGCCCAAGCAATTTGAATTTGAATGTTAATGCAAGAAGGTCAATACACATTCAGATCCATTTTCCTCATCTTGTAGGTCAATGTTCAACTGAGGACCACCACCATTACTGAGTGAATAGCACCTGGTGGCTAGGTCAAACATTCTGCTCCAAGGAGGCAGTGTTGCGCAGTGGTCTTAAGAGTAAGCGGCTCTGCTGGTTACTGTTTATGTGACCTCGGACAAGTGTGCTATGTTGTCTTAGGTGTTGTTTACTCATCTGTGTAGCAGAAATCTCAGTAAAGTCTATCTCAGGATTATTCAGAGGACTCATGGGATACTGCAAGCAAATAGAGCACAGCAAATGTCCAGTTCTCATCATTAGAGCTTTTCCTATTCTGGTGACCTAAGCTGTTGTTTACCTCTCAGGACTTTACTCCAGGCCCCTACCCTGGCCTGATTCAGCTTTTCAGGAGTCACAAAAGTTCACAAAAAGCACACAAAACACCACGTGAGTTGAGAAGGAACTGCCCAGGCAGGAGGCTCAAAGGAGCTGACCATGAACTAAGAAGAAAACCAGAGGCCAGTGTTGCTGTTGAAGCCAAGAAAGGAGACATTTGCATGAATGAGGAGTGACCACCAGTGTCATGGGCTCAGAGGGATGAGCTGCCCAGGGAAGGGTGGGGTGGAAGAGCCCTTGAATGTAGGAGTTGGAGACTGATGGAGTGAGAGACTGGGGGTCTGGGCCTGCCACGCTGTGAGATCTTACAGAAGGCTGTTGAGTTCTCTGACTTGGGCTTCCTAAGTATTTCAGGATCTGGTGGAGAGGGGTGTTAAGGTGATTTTTTTCTTTAAAATTTCTCTCACCTTAAAAAATTTTTTTATACAGAAGAATTCATTCCAAAGCAATTGACATTGAGAAAGTGATGCATCCTACCTCAGGAAAACGTTATTGAATATGTCAATTGTGTTGTAATGATATGCTTCTTCTAAGTATGTTGTTATTAAATAAATCATTTTTAAAAATTAAAAAAAAATTTTTTTTAATTTATTCTTTTTATTTTATGTATATGTGTATATTGCCTGCATGTAGACAAATGCACTCGTGTTGTGCAATGTCTGCGGAGGACAGAAGAGCCTGTCGGATCGCCTGGAACTGGAGTTACAGACAGTTGTTAGCTGCTATGTGGGTGCTAGAACTCAAACTCAGGTCTTCTGCAGGAACAACCAATGTTCTTAACTGCTGAGCCATCTCTCCAGCCCTTCTCTCAGATTTTTAAAAAAATATTTTATTTATTATTTTTATTTTATTTTATGTGTATGAGTGTATTGCCTGCATATATGTAAAATTCTCCTAACTTTAAAATTGTAGGGCTCTAGGGACTAGAGAGATGGTTTAGCAGTTAAGAGCCCTAGCTGCTCTTTCAGAGGACCTGGGTTCGATTCCCAGCACCCACATAGTGGCTAACAACCATTTAAAACTCCAGTTGCAGGGGAATCTGCTGCTGACTTCTGACCTCCGTGGGCATTGCAGGATACAGGTGAACTTACACACTTGCAGACAATACACACACACACATACACACACACACACAAATAAATAAATAAATAAATAAAAAATGATAGGATTCTATAACTAAAGGAGTGACTTAAAATTAGGACCTAAATCTCAATCCATCATTGATTGAGCATCCAGAAAGTTCAGGAATCTTTTTTTTTATTCTTTATTTAAAAACATATGTGCGTGTGCATGCACATGCATGTATGTGAGTCCATGTGTATAAGTCTGTGTGCATGTGTGTGTACATGCATGTGTGCATGTGTGCACATGCATGTGGCATTGGATCCCCTGGAGCTGGAGTTATAGGAGGTTGTAAGCAACTTGACATGGGTGCTAGAAACCAAACTTGAGTCCTCTGCTCTTAACAGCTGATCCATCTCTCCAGGCTCCAGGATTCTTATGATATTTAAAGTACCCTGGGAACAGAGACTTAGCAGTATCCTCGACTTGCAGCATGTCATGATAGCTTGACCTTTGGCCGATCATTCTGCTTTCTTGGTCCTTTGTTTCCCCATGTGTTTCAGTTGTCTCTCAGCACTGACTAGCTCTGTCAGTATCATGTGTTTTTGGTTAGATTATTTCATTGCAGACTAACAGTCCTGCAAAATTATACATGAGGAATAATATAGAAATTGTGTAATTTTCACACTGTCCCAAGTCTGTGAGCAGTGGAGCAGGAAGGGGAGCAGAAATCTGCTCTAGTCCTCCCAATCCCAAAATATAGCTCTTCAAGCCTCTATCAGCTGATGAGACACTGTCAGGGCCATGTGTCAATCAGAGAAAACCTAGTAACTTATAATTAGTTATTCATCTGTCTTTGTTGCTAGCTGTAAAGCTCTTGAAATCAAGAGCTGGATCAGAATGACCTTGGCATCTCTGGAGTCTACGCGAATACCTATTATATAACAGGGAATCCAGAGATGCTGCCATGCATTAGGACAGGTACTTGAGAGCTGTGGATTAATACTGTAGGCTCTCAAGAGACTACAGTCTAATGATGAAAAGGGCATATAACTCTATTACACCAATGCACTAAATCCTTACTTCTTTGGAGACGTGAGTAACATATGCTTTTTTTTCTTATGGTTGAATTCATTTTAGTGAGGGCATCTCCACATAGGTAAACTGTGAAGTGTAAAAATTATGGTTCTTTTTATTATAGAAACCTTCAAACACGAGTATCAAGAATTTTATAATGAGCATCTGTGTGTCTGTCCCTATTAAGTATTAACATTTGGTGTACTTGTTTCAAATGAAAATACACACACAGCCACACACATACACATATGCACACACACAGAAATATATTGCAGATTCACAGAAAAAGATGATGTAAGTTGATCTGATCCATGTCATGGCTTTTCTTCTCTATAAGTAACTGTTAATGTGAATTTAGGTTTACTATTCTCCACATATGTTCTTATATACTATTTATATACATATATGTATCCATATTTTTGTCTTAAACTTTATATAGTATTCATAATGTATTAATATCCTTTAAAATATTTTATTTATTATTTTTATTTTATGCGTATGAATGTATTGACTGCATGTATGTATGTGCGCTTGTTGTGCAGTGCCTGTGGAGGTCAGAAGAGGGTGTTAGAATCCCTGGAATTGGAGTTATGGATGGTTATTAGCCACCATGTGGGTGCTGGGAAACAGAACCCAGGTACTTTGGAAGAGGAGCTAGTGCTCTTAACTACTGAGTCATCGCTCTAGCCCCCACCTAATGTATTAATCTTTAACTTCCCTCTTTTACTCAAAAATGATTGAATTTTATCCATGTGGATATAATATAGCTTTAGTTTATTAATTTTAGCTATGTAATATTTCAGGTCATACTTTGTTTTCTAATAACAAAGTAACACTTACTGTATTAGGTTCTATCTCCTAAGATAGCCTATGTTAAGTATTTGATGGCTGTTTTTCCTGAACTTTCTTGTGATTCAGAGAAACTTATATATCTTATATACAGATTCTTTCTTTGTCCTTCACTTCCTCCCTTCCTCCCTCCTTCACTCTATCCTCCCTGACTCCCTTGGTGGCAATACTGTGTAATGGTTTGATGCTGCAATTCCATAGTGCTTTTGTTTTGTGACAGGGAGGGTCTTGCTTTGTAACCCAGGCTGACATTGAACTCAAAATTCTCCTGCCTCAGCCTTCCAAGTATTAGGATTGTGGTCATGCGCCACTGCACCCACATACAATTCCACAGTTCTGACATCCAAGCTCCTTTGATCTTGCTGCTCTGGCTCATCATTTTCTCTGCAGGTCTAAGGATGGCTGTCTAAGCTCTGACTCTTGCCCTAGCTAGAGGAGAGAGGAGAGGGAGAGTTACTCTTTTCCTCTAAATTCAGTCTTGAATTTGCATTAATCACTTCTGATGTTATCTCTTTGACCACACATACCTAACTCCAAAGGAGCCTGGGAATAGGATTTTTTTCCTGGACTGCCATGTACCCAACTAAAACATCTGCAATTCCAAAAGAAAAGACTAGATTACTGGGAAGATAGTTGGTCCACTTAACATCCCAAGGATTCTTCTCAGGCATTAAGCTACTCAACTTCCCCCATTCTCTCATCCCACTTCTTCTGGAGCCTGCTACAATGCTTCAGGAAGGTTCCTGGCATTGTTTACAGCTGGAACAGCTGGTTGCAGATGTGACACCATTCATTCAATGCTTTTGAAATATTGATGGGTTTCCAGCATCCTCAGCCTCCAAGCAACAAGAATAGATTCAAAGGTGGATGAGTAGGACCATCTTTCTAGTGAGCACCAATGGATGAACACTGGAAAAGGACCCCTGGTTCTACTTAGGGCTGAGCTGTGCTCTTGGGTGGGGCATGAAATGTTACTGGAAAAAGTTATATAGTTCCTGCCTTGAGGAACTTCTAGAACAGGTGAAGATCTCTAATAATACAGGCAGAAACTTCTAAAGTCTAGGTAGTTGATCTCTAATTTTAAATTCTGGGCAGAGAACCAGTCTGTGAGCATCCAGCTCATTGTTGGACTTAGTGCTTGTTTTTAGCATTCATGGTTATAATCAAATAAAACTTATAACAAAGTTAGGTTGACATTGGTTAAATTGTGCTGACTGATAATTACATAGACATGGTAAGCAGTTCACACAAATGACTATAATTAGCATTGTTTTTACATAGACAAGCAAAGTTTTAAATTTTCCCTATTATCTCCATTAGTTTACTGGTTGTCATCCTTGGCTCCAGCCAGAACTAGCATGTTGTGTTATGTAGGAGGCACTGGGTCTCCACCATCTCCAGCCTGTGCCTAGCACAGACTTACTGAAGTTCTCCACAAACTGCTCTTCACAGTGCAGGCAACATGGCAGAGTGGTTAAATTCTGGGGCTCTGGAGTCAAAATGACAACTTACTCCATCATTTAAACCTGGTGAGTTCAAGAAAATTGCTTAATCTCTCACTTTCTTAGCTGAGAGAATATGCCTAGGGCGTAATAATACATGTTGATTATGAATTCATTTAGTCATTCATTTGCCGTACAAAGAACTTTGTCACCTGCTGTATCCCAGGGGCTAGTCTAGGTGCTGAAAATTAGTAGTGAATAAAAGTATCCTGCTCTCTGGCTTATGCTTTAGAGGAGGGTGCTAGACAATTAATGAACATTGAAGCTTATTAGGTAGTGAGACTGAGGGAAAAACCAAGGCATAGTAACATTATAGAGTATAATGAGGTTACTGTTTTCATAGAGGAAGTGTATCAGTCAGGATAAACTGGGTGAGACTGTAGTAACAAATAATCCCCCAGTCCCTGGGGCTTATTGTTTTGTTCATGCTACATGTCCACCGTGGGACAGATGGTACTTTGCCTCAACATCTTTATCAATCTGGGACCTAGGTTGGTTGGGTCTTCTTTCTCTAAGTGTCTCTAGTCATTATAGTGAGTGGACCAGTCAATGTGATGACTCATGTTGGAAGGAGGGGAACCAGAGATATTGATGTGCTGTGCAATTTGCTTGCCTGGAATCTGTTCTTTGATCTATCCTGCTCTGTGCTCTTGAACTCTGAGGACTGTAACACCGGTGGTCCCTTGCCCTCTGGCTTCCAGTTCCACAACTGGATTTGCCTAAAAGGATGCACCAGATAAAGAGCCTGGTATTTGTCTTCTGCTCTCTGCTTGGCCTCAGCTCAACAGCAGATGCTTTCTTGTAGCCATAAATCCACTGAGCATTCCTACTTCTGTGTCCTTAGTTCTTGAGGGTCTCAGGAACATTGTTTCTGTCTCTGTTCATTTAGGACTAAGGGTGCTATATTAGTCGCTTTTCTGTTGCTGTGATAGAAACACTGACCAAAGCAACTTATAGAAGGAAGAGTTTATTTGAGCTTATAGTTCCAGGGGAATTACAGTTTGTCATGGTGGGGAGTCTGCAGAGGTGGCTGGAGCAGGAGCAGAAGCTAAGCTCTCACATCTTCAAGCAGACACAGGAAGCAAGAGAGCTACTCAAGAACCATTTTGAAAGGCTTAAGAACTCTTTAAGCTGGCCCCCAGTGACATGCTTCCTTTAGCATAGCCACACCTTTTAAGATCTCCCAAAACAGTGCCGCCAACTGGGGACAAAATGTCCAAATACTTGGAGCCTATGGGGGACATTCTCATTCAAACCATCACAGGTACTTCCAAGTGTTTCTAGTTTGGGGGTACCTAAAAATCTTATCATGGTTTCCTGTGTGAACAGCACTTTCATGAAAATATCTCTGAAGACTGTAGCCATGTTCCACCTGCTTCTTCTGGGGCCCTTAGTTACAACAGGGGAAAACGCCTATGCCAAAGTGTTCCACTTATTGTGGATATGATATTTGAAGTGAGGGAGAAAGTCAAGCAGGTATCTGGGGGAGGGTGGTCCAGGCAGAGATGGGAATTTGAGGGCAGGAGAATGGTGCTTGGCACAGTAGAACAGCAAAATGGACAGTGTGACTGGAACTGAGTGAGCTGCTGAGGAAGTGATGAGGGTCAAGGGCAGGCATATGGAGGTTCAGGTTACATGGGGATTCTTTTAGGTCATAGGAAGGAGTTCAAATTTTATTTTGAGTGACATATAAAATCACAGAGAGGTTTGAAGCAGGTGAGTTATATAATGTATAGCAATTTTACAGGATCATTCTAATTTTAAGGTCAAGGTAGAGCAACAAGGAGACCAGTTAGAAGGGTCTTGCAAGTCTCGGAGGGTGATAGTGGCTTGGGTCAGGGAAGAGCAGTGGAGGGGGAAAGAGATTAAATTATAGGGTTTCTTTTTTCTTTCTTTTTTTCCTTTCTTTCTTTCTTTCTTTCTTTCTTTCTTTCTTTCTTTCTTTCTTTCTTTCTTTCTTTCTTTCTTTTTCTTTCTCTCTCTCTTTCTTTCTTTCTTTCTTTCTTTCTTTCTTTCTTTCTTTCTTTCTTTCTTTTTTGGTGTTTGGGTTTTTGGGTCTCCCTGTAGCCCCAGCTGGTCTCACTATGTAAACCTCGCTGGCCTTGAACTCACAGAGATTTGCCTGCCTCTGCCTCCCAAGTGCTGGGATTAAAGTTGTGTACCACCACGCCCAGCTTGCAGTTACATTTTTAAGGTGGGAATAATATAAGTTTTGCTTAGCTGACTAACTGGATGTTGAGAGAGAGAGAGAGAGAGAGAGAGAGAGAGAGAGAGAGAGAGAGAAGAGAGACAAAAGCACTCAAGAATTATTCTAGGGGAGTGATCCTGAGATGGGAAGATTGAAGGGGTTGTAGTGTTTTAGGGAAGTGGTGGTAGAAATCAGGTAGGTAGGTGCACAGTGTTGGTTGGATGCAATTAAAGATACCCGCCTCCCGCCCCAGACTTTCAGAGGAGATGTTCAGTTAGTGACTAGAGGGAAGAGGTCGGAGCTACAAATAAAAATCTAGTGTTTTTGAGTGGCAGATCCTATTTATCTCCAAGACAAGGATGAGATCTCAAGGGAGTGGGGGCAGTAGAGAGAGAGGTTTGAAGATTAAGAACTGGGGCAGTTCAACATCTAAAGACTTTGTAGATAAGGAAGTGACAGCAAAGGAGATTAGAAAGAAGTGTTGAAGATTAAATGAAGAAAGTGCTTCAAGAAGGAGAGAGTGAAAAGTGCTTCGAGAAGAAGAGAGTGATCAAGTGTTGCTAAGACTGAGGATAGATAAGACACAGTCAGGTCTTGGCTCAGGCAATCCTCTCCTCTAAGCCTATTCTAACCACACAAGGCAGATGGAGTAGCTCTTTCTTCTTCCACGGCTCATTGATCTATTGTAATTGCCATGTCCCTGTCCACCTCTGCATATACCAAGCTCTTCAAGGATGATGTCTTACTCTTTCAGATCCTGAGCTCATGCCATGCACATGGTAGCATGGAGTCACTTTAGTTCACAAAATATTTATCATATTGAGGGCTTCTAGGACTATTTCCACTGACCCAATAACCAGCACACTATGGTACAAGGCTGCAGAATCATGAAGATACAGGTTTATATGCTGTCTGTCTTGGTTGTGACTCTGAGAGACAGATGGGGTCGGGTAGAGAAGGAAGGGGGGGTCACTAGAAGGAGAGAGGTCCAGATTGGAGATAGTGGGGAAATGAAGATTTTCTCCACAGGTATCTCAGAAATTTAGGGTATAGGAATGGTTTGGCTTACCCCTTCATCTTTTCAAAAGGGAAACTGAGGCCTGGAGAAACGAGTGTCCTACTGAAGATTTTAGTTGTCTATGTGGCAGACTCAGCCTTTGCAGTACTCCTGTATCTCCCCAGTCCAGTGCCCTTTCATTAGGGAAGAGACCATCTGTATCTTTCCCCAGATATTAGTTTCTACTTAGGCAGTGATATCTGGAACTGCTTTAAAAGACAACCACAAATGAGTGAAGAAAATTTAAAACTGCAGATGACAGGGGCTGGAAAGATGACTCAGCAGCTGAGAGCACTGACTGCTCTAGCAGATAACCTGAGTTCAGTTCCCAGCACACACATCAGGTATCTCACAACTGCTTGTAGCTCCTGGGGAGTTTGACACCCACTCCCTCTTCTGGTCTCCGTGGGCATTGCATGCATAGGCAAGTACACACACACACAAACACACATACACACACACACACGCACATAAAACTTTGCAGATGATAGATAAGAATGCTTCTCTATAAGGGGCAATTGCTGGTAATTTCTTAATGGAGGTCAGGGCAGGGCAGAGTAAGGCAGGGAACTATTCCAGAAAAAGGAAAGGCTAGAGCTATGGGGTTCAAATTGAAATTGGCTGGGGAGGAAAACAGAGCTAGCCGTCCAGCTTCTGAGTGTGCACAAAAGCATTTCGTGACAAAGTGATTTGACTGAACGTACTTGAAAAGGCTGAAGAAAGGAACTGTGGCTCCTTCTTCATCTATCCAGTGGGAAAGGGGACACAAATCTTGATTCTGCTTCTATTAGGAGATGCGTCAGTTCCCAGAGAAGGTACAGATAGGTGGGGTTTGAGTGTGGCTGAGTTTCGGCAGCATTCACCTGCCCATTGGCTGGCCACTGGCAGGGGTGGGTTCTAGGCCTTGTTGAGATCTGCAAAGCCATGAAGTTCAGCAGCCAGCATGGCCCTCAGGCCTATGAACTGAGTGCTCCTGGGTTTGCTCAAGTCTGGGGCTTTTGCCAGATTCTGTCTCACCTAGCTCTTTCTAACAGTACTAATTTCCAAACCTAATCATTTCCACAAAGAATCTGGCAGCCTCACCTCCCTTTTCAGTGAAGGTTTAATAGAAGAGCACTGAAACAGGTCTTGTTGCTAAGCTTTCATTATTTCCACAACATATACTACACGACTCCTACTAATATGCCATGAAGCATTGTCCTAATTAAAACTAAACGACTCATGTCAAATTAAACGAGCAGAATACATCGGGTTAGCCAGTGCTCTGGTTTGCAATTTCATGTTTGTTTACTTGTTAATTGGCCAAGTTCAATAATCTACGGCAGCCTTTTATTCCTATCACTATAAATTATAAATGCTTCAGACTTAGTCTTCTGGGGAGCTTGACCTGGGAGATAGGATCCTTGATGATCAGTCCTTCTGTGCCATCTTGGACAGGCTGTAGAATTATCTGTGCCAATGTTCTCCCAGAGCAAAGGGATCATCCACACCACTTGCCTATTTCTCAGATATGCCAGGAATCTATAGTGAGAAAGCAAAAAACCCCCTAAGCATGCTTCCCTCTGGAAGAGGTTTAATAGGAAGATCAAGGTTTGCTGGGACCGGGGGTTGAGTGGGATCCTGAAGACTAGTCTAGCAGTCAGGGTTCAGCCAGAGCAATATAGCCAACAAGACTTACTGTAGGAAATTGGCTTAGACAATTGTAGAGCTGGCTATGGCAGTCAAGTCCACAGGACAAGCTGTCAGGAAGGGCAGGCTGACACTAAGGTAAGAGCTGAAACCACCACCCATCCAGATGGAGTTCTTCTTTCTCAGGGAAACCTCAGTTCTTCCGAGTTTTCTGCCCTTCACTAATTGGATCAGGACCACCTAGCTTGTGGAAGTTAATCTCCTTTATTTAAAATTAACTGTAGATATTACCCATAATAACACTTGTAAATGTTTGCTTGGATAACTTGGTGCTAAAGCTTGGTTAAGTAAAATTGGTATAAAATTGACCATCACAGCTCTCCAAGCTAGAGGTGACTATCAGTTTGGCACAATTATTTTATCCTGACTCAGTTGCATAGAAACGAACACTCTGAAGTCTGGGGAGTTTGGTTTAATTTTAAGGGAAATATTTTCCTGCAAACACTTCATTCACACTTTTCTAAGACATAATTTGGAGCATTTTCTGGGTTCAGGTGCTATGCTAGGATCTAGAGGTCCCTGTACAAAAAATTTACAGTTAGTCTGTGCTGCAGAGTTCAGAGAGTGAAATGAGTGCATGAACTGGTAAATGCCACAGAGGTCTGTGCACATGGTGCTTAAGTTCTGGGACATGAGGGGGAACTTCCAGGAAGAGGTAATGCTTAAATGTCAATGGACAGGAAAAAGAGTAGGATGGAGATGTGTGTCGGGGGGGACAGGGTGTTCCAGAAAGGGACACACAACTTGGTAAAGGCACAAAGGTGAGGGTTCCCATGTCTTTTAACAGGGCTATTAGGTCTGTGAGCTCTGAGCAAGGAACGTGAGGTGTCAGGGATCTCAAGGCTGGGGAGAGGGCAGGGGTTGCTTTTTGGAGTATCTTGCACAGTTTTGTTGCATCTGCTGGTGACAGAAGCAGCATGATTGCCATTGCATGTTAAAAACACCTCTTGGGAAAGTGTGGGGAGATGGGATTAACAGGGATCAGGCTTGGGAGAAGAAGGCATGGCAGATGCCAGAGACACTGAAGCCCAGGACTAGGGCGGTGAAGGAGGGATCAGGGAGAAGTTACTTAGAAATATCTGAGACAAGAAGCCCACAGAACTGACTGGTTGGTTGGTGCTGTGGATGTGTAAGAAGATGATGTTGCTGACCCAGAAAGGGGACACAGGGAAGGGAGAGATCTGCAGGCTGAGACAATGAGCTCAGTTGGGGGTATGTGTTAATGTGTTGCTCAACCACAGGACACATTCTGAGAAATGCATCAGTAGACAATTTTGCCTTTGTATGAAAACACAGAGTGTACTTACACAACTGAGATAGCTACAAGAGTCACTTGGTGATGCCATCCATGGGACCACCATCATATTTGCAGTCCATGCATGCTGTAATGCAGCCTGGTAGTATTGCATTTGCAGTCTCTGAAGGATACACAGCTTCCAACTGTCACCTTGATATACGGATATAGGGCCCAAGCAAGAGATCTGAACTGGGCATTGGGATATAGCTGGCGATCAATAGATATAGATGATAGTCCAAATGGGAGTGGAAAACATCATAGGAAACAGGCAGGACCTGGGAGGAGGTTTTAGGTCAGTGGGGGCATGCTCTTGAAAAGGATTGGGGAACTCTTTCTTCTTTTCATCTTTCTTCCTTTCTTTTTTCCCTTTCCTTCTCCCTCCTCCCTCCCCTTCCTTCCTTCTTTTCTTTTTTTAAATTAAATTAATTTATTTTATTTTATTTATTATTTTTATTTTATGTGTATTCGTGTATTGCCTGCATGTAGGAAAGTGCACCTGTGTAGTGCAATGCCCGCAGAGGTCAGAAGAGGCTGTTGGATCCCCTGGGTCTTAACTGCTGAGCCATCTCTCCAGTCCTGTCTTTTTCCTTTCTTTCCCTTTCTTCCTTCCTTCCTTTCTTTCTTTCTTTCTTTCTTTCTTTCTTTCTTTCTTTCTTTCTTTCTTTCTTTCTTTCTTTCTTTCTTTCTTTCGTGCAATTCTAGGTCATAAGTCCATGAGGGGAGCAGCTTTGCTCTGCAGTCTAATCCCAGCATGAAGGCTCTGCATTATATTCCTGTCACAGGCCCAAAAGTAATAGGGCCAACAATTTGTTGCTTAACCTCCAAAATTGTGAGATAAAATAAACCTTTCCCTGGAACTGACCTAGAAGCCACCTCCCCTGAAGGCTAGCTCTTATAGCTTTGGAGAGTACCATGAAATCTGCTAAGGGAGAACATCAATCAATGGTCCAACCCAAGCTTCAAGGCCTAAAAACCACATCAGTGACCAGCACAGAAAATGACATTGGTGTAGTAGTGGCACTTTTATCTTAGGGTTAATCAACAGCTACCCAACTGGACTAAAAGCCCATTCATATGTGGTACTGTAAACCTAGCCAAATACACATAGCTGGAGAAGACATAGATCTTAGAGAAAACTCCAAGGCAGTCACATCCCTAGACAAATGTAGTATGGATCCTTAAATCTATAGACAAGTATCCCAGTCACCACCTATCGAAGAAGCTTCTTTTTCAAGAGACAGAGATAGTTATAGAGTTCCACAACTGCTCACACACAGAAATTCTCTGTGAATTGCCCAAGCCTAAGTGGCTCATCTAGGATGCAACCTCTACACCTAAGGCTCATGGAACATAGAACAAGGGATGAAGAGAACACTAATGCATCTTTCAATTCTCATCAATGAAGCTCCTTCATGCAACAGAGGACCAGGAATGCAAAAGGTCACAAACAGCCAAAATGAGAGAGTAAGACTCTTCAGAGTGTAGGTCCTTGGACAGGACTCCTATATTAAAATCTACCCACCCACAGCTCAGGGATCATTGCAGAAGAGGGGGCAGAAAGATTGTAAGTGCCAGGGAGGAGGTGCATGACCACACAGAAATAGTCCTACAGGGTCCTGGGACTCTTTTCATATGAACCTACAGCAATGGTTGTCAGCATACACAAGACCCATGCAAATTTAAGCAGACAGAAACCCAGCACAGAACTGTGGAAATGAATCTTAGTCAAAGAATTATTGGCAGCTGATTACTGCTGGGTGAGAATGAGCTGATCTTCTTAAAGGGTGGGACTCTAGATAGGCTGGCTAGATCCCTGTGGATGAACTTGCACTGAGAGACATCTGGGGACACTACATGATAGGCCTTAACACAAATGACAGAAGGTATGAACTCCGGTGGGGGGGCTATGGGAGGGTGCCAAAGGGGGAAGGGATATAAAGATGATTTTCTGTATGAAATACAAAAAAATTCAATAAAAATTTAAAAAATAAACCTTTCCTCTATGTAAGCTGATGTTGTGTGAGAGACTTTTCCTGTGCTGATGCAGCACACACATGTTTACTTACCTAGAAAGGGAACCCACTACAGACCAAAGTAATGAGTGTACC
Organism: Nannospalax galili; assembly: GCF_000622305.1. Classification (NCBI taxonomy): domain Eukaryota; kingdom Metazoa; phylum Chordata; class Mammalia; order Rodentia; family Spalacidae; genus Nannospalax; species Nannospalax galili. Next base: position 1,176,755 of record NW_008335053.1, read on the forward strand.
AAAGTTCAACTTGGTGAACCAAGGAGTTTTTATTGGGATTACTAAAAGAAATATGAGTGAGGGGTTACTTACAGGAGAAGGAATGACTCTAAAGCAGCTGTAGCACTGAAAAACCCATCCCAACATGAGTGACTCAGGAAAGCTACAACCCTGGAGCTCACTGCACAGCTTGCATGCTGCTCGACAATCTGAGACTCTCTGCTCACAGCTAAATCTCCTTTCTGTGGCTTGGCTGGTCAGACTTTAATCCCCCAGCACTTGTTCACTTTTCTATAAAACTGGGGAAGGGCCTTCAAGAATCTTCCCAAGATGTGACCTTTTACTGTCTCATGAGCCTCCCTTTTCTTCCTGGAAGGAATGTTTCAGTTTGGAGGAACTGCCATACAACAGCCAATTAGCTTAGACATTTGTTATATTAATAGTTTTCTAACGCCAACCCACAAGAAGGACATCACCCTCAGTATCTTCCTCTGGTTTCAGTGTCCTTCCTTCTAGCACATGCCTACTATTGCAGGCATCGCATGTGTCTGTAGTCACATATCTGCTGCCCTATCATTCCCTGAGCTCAGGAATACTCAGCTGCTTCGAGGTGAGTAGGTGCAGCTATATTGCAATGAAAGGGTCCTGTATGATGGTCATCATAGAAGCCCATAGTTGTAAAAGCATGTCTATTACTTAGTAGCTGATACCTAGATTTCTATAATTTAGAAAGCACCTTTTTGCAAGTAATTTCATATTTAAACTGATCATTATTTGGTTGGGGATGTAGCTCAGTCATATAGTGCTTGACTAGTATGTGCATGGTCCCTGGGTTTCATCCTCAGCACAAAGAAAAAAAATCACCAACTGGGCTAAACGCATTTAATTGATGGCTCAGTGGTTAAGTGTTTGTTCTGCAAGCATGATAACCTGAGGGCAAATCCCTAGCACTACATAAAAATCAAGACATGGCTGTGTGTTCCAGTTTAGTTTCTCTTACTGTGATAAACAGCATGACCAAAGAAACTTGGGGAGGAAAGGGTTTATTCGGTTCATACTTCCATGTCACAGCTTATCATTAAGGAACATCAGAGCAGGAACTCAAACAGGAACCTGGCAGAGACATTGAGGAATGCTGCTTACTGGCTTGTTCCTTCTGACTCGCTCAGCTATCTTTCTTGTACAGCCCATGGCCACCTGCACAAGATGGCACAATTCACAGCTGGCTGGGCCCTCCTATATTAATTACCGATTAAGAAAATTATAGGCAAGCTTATAGGCCAGTCTGATAGAGGAAATTCCTCAATTGAATTCCTCCCTATGCATGTATGGGTATAAACACACACACACACACACACACACACACACACACACACTCAATTGACAAATATTGTTTGTATTCAAGGTTACAGTGTGAAGATTTGATATACATAGATACTGTGTAAGTATAATCACAATCAAATTAACATTTTCATCCTCACCCATGCTGGATATTAGATACCCAGAACTGTTCATCTCATAACTGAAGATTTATACCCCTTAATTAACATCTCTCCCTCTCTCTCCTAACCTCTGGCCTATGGTAGCCACTGCTCTATTCTCAGCTTCTGTGAGCTGAACAGTTTTAGATGATTCCATACATACATGAGATCACATGACATTTGCCCTTCTAAATCTAGCTGAATTCACTTAGCATAGATTGAGTTTGCTTGGACCATTTTCTTTTGGTGTAAGTCTCCTGTTTTGTGAAGAAAAGCAAATATCGCTGGGAAGTATGTGTGCTGCATGCTATTACTTTCCACCCACTTGTGACGGACTCCAGCCAGGTTAGCCATTTCTCTAGAGGTTCAGCCCCCTTCTCATGGTGGGAGGGACTGGGACTAGAATGCACTCTCTTTAGATGCTAGATACCCCTGTGTGATGCAAGAAAAGCCAGGTTATTGGGTGGGTGAGTGAGCATATGTGTGATTCTGAGCTCAGAGGCATGGGGAAGCCTGCCATGAGGATCCATGATGGGCAAACGGGTATTAGGAGAAGGAGCATGGGTCATTCCTGTTGGACAGCACAGGGGGGCAGGACTCCCTCTCACCCAGGCAGGTTATTGTCAGAGTGAATACTCTACCCTTGTACTGCCAGGCAGCATTCAGAAAATAGGCTGGCTGTCACTAATAAGCATAATTTAGAACCAGCATGAAAAACAGGGAAATAAAGGCAAGCAAGAGTGAGACTCACCCAGGAGGGAGACAGTGTGGCCTCTGACTGGCTCTCCCTGAGGCTGAGCTGGTGGCTGAGCTGAGGCCCATGCTTTGGTGGCTCCACATTAGAGGGCAGCCTCTGACCTGACCACAGTGGTCAGTGTACCCTCCTCTGTCCCCACTGACTGGAAGATGTCAGCTATAATTCAGTGCACTTTGCACACAGGCAAAAAGATGTGTATGGGATCCTAGAATGTTAGTTGCTATAGCAACATCTGCCTTTATTATCACCTAAATCCATTCACTGCATAAATATAGTAACTATTTGACTTCCCCACCCCCAGTCCACTTGGTAGGATTAAAAAATGACAACCCCCCCAAAAAAATCCCCCAAACCCCAACAAACTGGTGTGCGTGAATGTGTGTGTGTGTGTGTGTGTGTGTGTGTGTGTGTGTGTGTGTGTGAGCAGAGAGGATGAGCTTGTTTGTGGGGAGGGTGGAAATCCATAGGTATGCGAGTGGCGATGGCTGTCACTTACAAAGTATTCAGGAAGGATGAATTCCTGGAAGGAACAGGTTAAAGTGCCACACAGGAAGCTGAACCAGGATGAAATAGGGTAGTGGAGACTGGCACCAGGGCACTGTGGGAATAATTCTAGAATAATCAGATAGACCTGAGTGCAAGTATTAGTACTGCTACTTCCCAAATGAGTAACATGGAGCCATTTAGTTCCCCAAGTCTCATTTTTCTTTTCTGTAAAGTGGGGGAACGATATCACAGTCAGTTTATCAGTTTGGCTCTACTTGAGGACCCATGACACCATTTCTAATACTGAACCAGAACTTGAGTTGTGCGTAGCAGGAGTTCTTTCCTAGGTATCAGCTCTGTTCTCTACAGGGAAGTAGGAAGTGGCAGAGCCTGCAGGGGTTGGTGAAGGTGGTCATGGTGCCAGTCTGGAGAGGGGGCTATACTAGGATTACCAGAGGAAGGACAAGACAGGGCAGGGTAAAATAGGAGCCAGGAAGTAGGAGGCTCCAGATGTACATTCCATGGAGTCATTTTTCTTTAGAAGGCATGATTTCCATACATATACTATTGACTAGCATTAGGTGGGGGTGAGGAAGGAAACCATGGGCCTGAATTCAGCATCCAACAGTTTGCTGGGAACTGGGAGATAATGCTATTGACCAGCATTAGGTGGGGGTGAGGAAGGAAACCATGGGCCTGAATTCAGCATCCAACAGTTTGCTGGGAACTGGGAGATAATGCTATTGACCAGCATTAGGTGGGGGTGAGGAAGGAAACCATGGGCCTGAATTCAGCATCCAACAGTTTGCTGGGAACTGGGAGGAAAGGATAGATAGCTATAATGTCACAGAGGCCAGAGACATCACCGCTGTTGAAAGGACAGAAACTCTCCTCTCAGGCCCCTTCTGTGCTCACAGTTCTTTGCTTCCTGAGATGATTTGAGTTTTTCTTAGAACCCAAGTAGCAAGAGCAAATGCTTACATAAAAACTGCTACTTGGTAGGCATTATTAATTTATGTATCTATGCATGTATGTATTTTTGCAAGCATATGCTTGCGTATGTAGGTATGCACCTACCATGGTATACATGTGGAGGTCAGAGGATAACTTGAAGGGGTCAGTTCTTTCCTTCCACCATGTGGTTTCCAGAGATCAGAGTCAGGTAAGTGATCAGGCTTGGCAGCAAGTACCTTTACCCACTGGGTCATCTCACCGGCCCTGGTAGGCATTATTTTAAGAGCTTTAATCATATAAAATCACTAAATCCTTGCAATAATTTCATAAAGTAGAGACTAATACTGCCTCAGTTTAAAGTGAATAAACTGAGGCACAGAGTGACAAACGCAGGAGTAGTGTGGGCCAATAAACACCAGCTCCAAGGGTGAGACAACTTGAGAGTTCCTTTATTCATCATTCTCATGAGAGGAGACACATAAAACATTTAGCCTGTATCTGGCAGCAGTAATTACTCAATAAATGTGGACTATCAGTGCTGTGACTGTTATTCTCTGGTGGAACAGTTGTTAGATATCTGATGTTCAACATTTCCACCTCTTTTTTGAAATGGTTTCCTTTATCATCAAAGTTTTGGCTAGGGAGTCTCTTCCTTCTGCTGGAATTTTCTAGAAACAAACAAATCCTCTTATGAGGGAAAGGAGTAAGGATAAGAAAGGAGCCCCTGAAGCCATTGCCCGTGAGATACTGATTAAAGTTAGATCTGGGCTCTGGTCCTGCTTCAGGGTTGTGTGTCCTGAGGCACTAGAACCTTCTGAACATGATTTGTAGCTGTTATGGTGACTAAATGGCAGAGTCTTAGGCAGTCTTAGTGTGGTACGCAGGAAATGCCTGGCAAATGCAGCTTCCATGACAAGACCACAAGGCTGATAGATGGTAAAGATGCTTTGACCTCTTCCTGTAGGTCTGTTTCCTCTGTTCCTTATCAAGTTCCTGGGGAGAGGAGTGAAAGCAGTGAGCTTCTGGTCAGATTCTGAGAGCCCTGAAGAAAATGTGTCAGTGTTGTGTGTGTGCGCATGTGTGCATGTGTGTACATCTCCTAGTCAGCTTTAGCTACCAAGTTGACACAGTTCAGGGTTATCTGAAGAAGTCTCAATTGAGGAATTTCCTTGATCAGACTGGCCTGTGGGTATGTCTGTAGGGCATTTTCCTGATTGCTAATTGATGTAGGAGGGCCCAGCCCTCTGTGGGTGGTGTCATTCCTGGGGTGGGGCTGGGTTGTAAAAGATAGCTAGCTAAACCAGGCATGGTGATACACACCTTTAATCCAGCACTCAGGAGGCAGAAGCAGGCATATCTCTGTGAGATTGAGGCCAGCCTGGTTTACATAGTGAGTTCTAAGCCAGCTGGGGCTACAAGGAGACCAAAAAGACCAAAAGAAAAAAAAAGAAAAAGAAAGAAAGGAAGAAAGAAAGAAAGGTAGCTGAACCTGCGCCTGAGAGCAAGCTAGCAAGCAGCATTCCTGTTTGTCCTGCTGCAGTTCCTGCCCTGACTTCCCTCAACAATAGACTGTAACCTATAAGATGAAATAAACCCTTTTCCTTCTACATTGCTTTTGGTCATGATTTTTATCATAGCAACAGCAAAACAAACTAGGACAGCTTATATTGGCTGGTCAGTGAGCTCTAGGGATCTACCTGTCTCTGCTTCTCCAGCGCAGTGCATGCCATTATGGCCAGCTTTGTAAATAATGTGGGTTCTGAGGATCAAACTTAGCTTCTCACTTTACTGATGAGCTATCTCCCTAGATCATAATTATAGCCCACAGAACCCTAGGATGGGAACCAGATAAAACATCATCATTATAGCCTGTGCTGGAGTAGTCTGCTCCTCTCTGGAGAGTTGTACTGGCCTATATGAGGGTGGGTAGGGGAGTGTGCCCACTGGAGATGTTATCACTAGAACCACCAGCTCTTCCTGGTATCCAAGACTTTCCAGATATTATCTCTGAAAACTGCACAATTTGAGACCCTCTTAATCTTAGATAAATTGTCATGGGTGAGCCCCTTTTGACCCCCCCCTTAGATTATCCCTATGAGACTAGAGGGTTTTGTCTTGCAGGAGTGGATATATAATGAGCAGGGATATCAATCAGATGATAAATATTTTAGAACATGATAATAACTCTGGGTCCAGATGAAATTAAAATATGGCAATAACTACTATGTAAAGAAGACTACAAATTCCTTTATCAAGAACCAGCATCTGTGCCTCCCCAAGATCGTTCATTCTCCAATAATCCCGGTGGCTTTACCTAGCTCTTCCTTTATCCCTTAACAATCAGGCCACTAGTGTCTTTCTTAGCCTAAGAGCAAGGCTGGCTGTAGAGCTCTGCAGAGGAAGGAGGGAGGCAATGCTCAGATGAGACCAAACTGGAGGGCATAGGACTCTGTCTTGCATGGTCACTGGGTTCTGATGGGGATATTGTTTGCATGTCAGTGAGGCATAAACCAAGGGCTTTCAATGCCTAGCACATTCCTTCCCCAGGTACTAGCTTTATCCTTTGTGTAGTGTCATGGGAACATCTCCCTAAAGTTAGGTCTCCCAGAGAAATTGATTTCAGCCTCGGCACTCACCTGTGGTGCTGGTGTGCTCTCCTCATGTCCGCTCACACCTCCCTTTACTCATTGTGCTTCATTAAAATTGTGACTGAGCCTTGATGCATCTTTGCAACCTATTTCAGACTGTGCTCTGGTTATTTGCTGCTGCATAATGAACCACCCCAGAGCATATTATGCTTGTAGACTCTCTGAATCAGCAATCCAACAGGGTTCTACAGAGGAAGGCTTGTTTCTGCCTCAGAATGTCTAGGGACTCAGCTGTGCTGTCTCCCCACCTGGGTACCTAGAATCATTCTGTAGCTTTTTCACACACGTATGCCAGGTGCTTTGGGGAGAACTGGAAGACCGAGCTCTTGTAAACTTCACATACAAGTAGCACTTTTCCTGTGTCCCTAGGGTTTCTTGTGCACCTGGGAGCTCAGAACTCCAACTACAAATGATCTAGCAGTAAGGATAAAAGGCAAGTAGCTGTTGTGAATCAGTCTCCTCAATTTTTTAGGTTGAAGGAGTTACAATCAACTCATATTCAAGGGAGTGGGCTAGAGAGTCCAGTTTACAATGGGATGAGGTCGAGTTTATCTAGCTATCCAAATTGCACGTGGCCTGTTCATTATACAGAAAGTCAAATCCTAAAGATTAATCCAAAGCCTCTGTTAGTATGGTATAGATAATTTTCTGTTTCAATGTTAAAAATAATTGTTTAAAAAAAGAACACCATAAATAATAGGTAATATCC
>NW_008335053.1:1183798-1216456 GCF_000622305.1 Nannospalax galili
CTCCCTGCCTCTCTGCCTCCCTCCCTGTCTCTTTCCCTCCCTCCCTCCTTCCCTCCCTTCCTTTTATTGTTTGGTGACAGGGTCTTGCTATGTGACCCTGACTGGCCTGGAACTCACAGAGATCTGATCTGCCTGCCTCTGCTTCCTAAGTGCTGGGATTAAAGGCATGCCTGACTTCTTAGATATTCTTAGAGCCGTCTTATTAAGCCAAACATAACAAAAACAGAAAACAAGGATTCTCTGGTTAAATAAATTCAGAAATGCTGCATGTAATACGTAGCCCCCTTCTGCAGAGTTCCCGTGCATATGAACATATCAAAGCCTCTGAGACACCTTGTAACAAATACTTACTTTATGTCAGTTTAGATTTTCTAAAACCCAACTTGAGCACAGAAACTTTCAAAGTTTCCTTCTTTTTAGATTGTAATAACCTACTAAAAATCTTGCTGAATTCACGTGCCTTGAGTTGTCATTGAGCAACAGTGTGTGTCAGTGTGATGGTACATACCTGTAACCCCGGCACTTGGGATACTCAGGCAGCAAGACTGCCGTGAGTTTAGGGCCAGCCATGGCTACATACAGAGTAATAGGTCAGGACTAAATAGCAAGTTTCTCTCTCAAAACAATAACAACAACAACAACAACAACAGCAGCAGCAGCAGCAACAACAACAGTAACAACAAACCAACCAACCAAACCAAATCAAACCAAAACCCCAAACCAACCAACCAAACAAACAAAAAGGTGGGGGTGGGGATGTGCTGCAGAAATGGTTCAGTGGTTAAGAGCAGATACTGTTCTTCCAGAGGACCTGAGTTCACTTCCTAGCACTCATGATAAGCAGTCCATAACCTCCTATAATTCCAGCTCCAGGGGATCTGACACCCTCTTCTGGCCTCTGTCAGTACCTGTACACATACACATACATAATTTATAATAAAAATATAACTCCCCCAAATAAAAGGGTTGCAGGACAGAGGGGATAGCTCAGTTGGTAAAGTAGCTGCCCTAAGTATATGAGTTCCATCTCTTGAACCCAAGTGGAAAGACATTCTGGACATGATGGCTTATGCTTACCATCTCAGTGCTAAGGAGATAGATGGCTCCTCTGTGGCTTGCTGGACAGCCAGCCTAGCCTGGTGAGTTATAGGCCAGAGGAAGACCCTATCTCAAAAAAAAAAAGAGTGAAAGATGCCCAAAGAATAACACCCAAGATTGTCCCTTGACCTCTAGACACATGTTTACACATGTGCACCCCCGCAGAAACAAGGATACACACACATACACAGTCCCTCCCTAAACAAAACAACCAAATTATCATCTATCATCTATCTATCTATCTATCTATCTATCTATCTATCTATCTATCTATCTATCTATCATCTATCTATCATCATCATCTATAATATCATCTATCTACTTATCACCTATTTATCTACCTATCATCTATCTACTTATCATCTATCTACCTACCTACCTATCATCTATCTACCTACATCTATCTATCTATCTATCTATCTATCTATCTATCTATCTTATCTATCTATCATCTATCTATCATCTATCATCATCTATCTATCTATCTATCTATCTATCTATCTATCTATCTATCTATCTATCTCTGTTTCTAGCTCTGTCTCAATAGCTCTATATCTATCTATCTCTGTCTCTATCTCTGTCTCAGTATATCTATCTATCTATCTATCTATCTATCATCTATCTATCATCATCTATCATCTATCATAATCTATCATCTCTCTCTCTATCCATCATCTCTGTATTTCTCTGTAATTCCATACTCTCTATCATCTCTATATCTATCTCTATTTATTTCTCTGTATCGTTGTATTGGTCTGCCTGTCTGTTGTCTGTCTGTCTGTACTCTATATTCAAAAACAAGCTTTTTCAGGAGAATGAGCCCCAAGAGTGCTACTCACTAATATTTTCAATAATTGTAGCATAGTTTTCAGAGCTTGACTTGAGTATTTGCACCAGACCAATTAAATTTGAATCTCTAGAGGGAGAGCCTGAGTGCTGAAAGTTTTGTAAAGCACCTCAGGTAATTCTAATGTTCAGTTAGGTTGAGAGTCATTGACTCAGAACATTATTTTAGAGAATGGCTGTTTATTCTTGGGAGGCTGTACAGTTAGCTCAATAGATATTTTTGCCAGAAAATCTGGAGAACAATGAGGCATATTCGGTGGCCCTTACTGAACAGGAACTCACAAAAGGGAGGGCTCAGCTGTGAGGTACCCTATTTACCCTGCCCTGCTCTGTTCTTAGATGGCTCAACTCCTTTCTGTGTCTGTTCCCTCTTGATTGCATTGCCCATATTATTCCTGGTCATTCTGCCAAAGTCCTACCTCCTACTCATGCCTCTTAAAACAAATCCAGGACATTACTGAAGATAGGAAATTCAAATTGGAGGGCATATACCTCTAGGGAAGGGTGGCCAACTCTTATGAACTAGAGGAGGGTCTTCCAAAACTTGCCTGGAGATTCAGTGGAGGAGGTTAGAAGGTAGATCTGAGAACTGGAGAACTGAGGTGGGAAATGTGCCGCCTTTGTGACAGCAGCTCTCCTCCCCTTGAATGCCTCATGTTTTATAATGCCTGATCCCTGGACTGGAAAATATTCATATGGTGTACTGTGCAGCTTGAGGTTCTCCCTATTTTTACCAATCCAAATATTTTGTTAGAAACTGCTACACTTATGGCATAATGTATGAAGACTAAGTCAAAAGGTCAGTGAAGGGAAGTGTGGCCAACCCCATATCTAGTCTCCAGGAGCTGTATGTGAAGACCACTATGTGAAGTGAATGAGGGTCCATGGTGGAGCTAGAAGTGGCGAGGTGAGCGTGTTGAAGGTAAAACACTCTCCTTCAGTCACATGCTAGAGGAATGTGACTTTGTCCTTTGGTTTTAAATAGCAGTGTAGTCAATGAACAATAGGTATTGCACATAACTGCTAGTCTGCACCTCAAATTATTTCATTATGATAAATTCCCAGGAGTAGGATTATTAGATTAAAGGATATGAACATTTTTAATGCTCTTGATATATATATGTATATATGTACTTTTTTTCTAGAAATAACCCTCTAGAAAATTTGTGTCCATTTATACTCCCATTAGTAGTATGAAAGAGCACGCATTTCCCCCATATGTTCACAGTATTACTGAAACTATTTCTTGGTGTTCTTACTTTTTCTTCATGTTCTCTTTTTGGCCTATTCTTAGACTTTTCTAATTGGATGAATTAAATTGTGTATTGTCTCTCGTGTCTATTTTTTTTTCAAGAGGTAAAATTGCAAATATCTCTTTGCTTTGAAACATGACAATCATTTTTTCTTCTTTTATCCCTCTTCCTAATCGGAAGTATGTTAGCTTCCAGTCTTACTAAAAAAGAATAAGAAATCCCTTTTCTTTAGCAGATTCTTCAAAAGCTAATGCTCGTATGAGATTTTCTCCTTAGCTTTCTCCTGACCAATGGCCCCCAATTTACTTCCAGAGAGCTTGTCTACTAGCCTGAGCACACTGCTTCTAGTGATTTTCTTTATGTATATGAATGTATTGCCTGCGTGTGTGTAAGTATGTATATATGTGTTGTGCAATGCCTGTGGAGGTCAGAAGAGGGTGTCAGATTCCCTGGAACTGGAGTTACAGATGGTTGTTAGCCACTATGTGGGTGCTGGGAACTGAACCTGGGTCCTCTGCAAGAGCAACCAGTGCTCTTAACCACTGAACCATCTTTCCAGCCCCTCTAGTGATATACATATATATATATATATATGTATATATATATATATATATATATATACATATATATTTATTATTTTGGGACAGGGTCTCACTATATAGCTCTGGCTGGCCTGGAACTCACTATGTAGACCTGGCTGGCCTCCAACTCACATGAATCAGAATGCCTCTGCTTCCTGAGTACTGCGATTAAAGATATGTGTCAGCATGTCCAGCTCCACGGACTTTTAAAGAAGAGTTCTGATAGATACTGATGTGAAGTTGTACCTTAGTTCCTGCCTCCATTTGTTCTTCCATTATCAGGAGAAATATTTACTGAATGCTACTAAGTGTCTTGTGCTATGCTAGACACTTACTACAAGTGATCCTTACTATTCACAGATTCTGTGTTAACAAATTCTACCCGCTAATGTTATTTGAAATCCCCAAATCAACACTCAGAAAGCTTTTATAGTTATTTGAGGACATAGACAAGTCAAAAATTGAGGTCCTTAAATCTCCATCATTCCCAGGAGAGGGACACAAGGCAATTCTATGCTTTACTTCATGACTTGTATCCCAAATAAGTGTCCTTTTGTGGTAATTTAATGTCATTTCTGTGGTTTTGCCCTTTCTGTTGTCTTATGTTGCTATTTGAAATGCCCCCTCAAGCACAGTGCTGAAGTGCTGTGTAGGATTCTAAAACACAAGAAAACTGTGAAGTGTGTATGGAGAAAACTCATGCTAGGTAAGCATGGTTCAGGTATGAGTCACCAAGCTGCTGGCCCTTAATTCAGTGAATCAGCATATATTAACTAAGATCTCCTTAAAGAGAAGGCTAAAGAAAATGAAGATATATACTGATTGTCTGATGAAAATGTTGGGGCCAGAGCCTCACAGGAATTCAGCCCTGTGTTGCTCCTTGGAGCAGGGGTTCAGTATTTGCTGATTTAGAGTTCATAGCAACTATAAACCATGGCTGCTGGAAATGCCAAAAGTTGACTGTGTATGAAAGGGTAGCAGCTGATCTCAGGAGATGAGAGGGACTCTTAACTAACCAGCCAATAACTAACACCCTAAATAGTGAAAGTGGTACAAAGAGCAAAGGACAGAGGCTGGGTGAGCTAGAGGAAGGCTATGTAGAAAGCATAGTCATGAATCGGGGGTCTACAGCATGAACAGAGTTCATGTAGGCCCAGGAGTAGGAGTGGGTATTGCTTTGTTTGAGGAGGACAGGTTGTTAGGTAATTGATTTGCATCTGAGGATAATTGTAAATTTGTGGTAGATGAGACATATGGGTGAAAACATATGAAGTTGTTATGAAGGGAACCTTAGAGAACCTTAGTTTATTCTTTAGATCAGTGGTATGTTTAAAAAAAGTCTTCCTTCAGTTACAAAAAATGTATACTTATATTAAGTACACAGTTTGATTAACTTTGACAGATGTATACACACAAACAAATATCACAAAAATCAAAATATAAAACATTTCTTCTGCCCCCTCCCAAATAGTCCATCTCTTCTTTTACACTATATAATCTCTATCACTCTTGGTCCTAGGCCAAAAAAGTTAAAACCAAACCCCAAATCAAAACCAACCAACCAAACAAACAAAAGACCAGCACGAATTTTCCTTTAATGGAATTTCATATACAAGACTATCCTCTGAGCCAAACTGCCACCATCTTTGTAAGTTCAGCCTTGCCTGCTTGCAGAAGATCACCACAACTGGGCTTATTGACTGCTGATGTTCTTTCATAGAAGGAGAGGACAGGAGATCCATGGGACCCTCACCTGAGTATCCAGTCACTCTCCCAACCAGTTGTATGTGATTTTGCCCAATTACACATTGACTCAGAGTCTTGGGAGGACTTAGAGTATAAAGACTTGGGAGGACTATGGCAAGGGGGCTTCATCTGTGTAGTCATGGGGAAGTCATCATCCATACTGGGTGCAAAATCTTCCAGTGTGGCTGCTTTAAATCACCTATGATCTTGCCCATAGCCCCCTTCTCCTTGCTCTGTAAGTAAGTGTAAAAAATTTATTGGTTTGCCAGGGTGAACTTTGGTGGAATCAAACTTTGATTTATCATTGCAACCATAGAAAGGGGGAAGGGGAAAGCATTGCCTACTACTACCCACCTGCCCAGGGAGAAAATTCTCTCAATAAAAATAGTAAGCACTCATGATTTTTTTTTGTTATTTTTTAAAAATAATTTTTACTGAATTTTTGCAAATTTCATGCTATATATTTGTATCATATTTAGACCCTCCTCCCCTATCTGTACCACTATCATAGCCTCCCTTCCAGATTTCATGTACTCTGTCATATATGTTAAGGTCTACTGAGCCAAGTTTGTGTCTCCAAATGTCTTTTGGTATGTGTCTATCCACTGGAGCCTGGTTAACCCATTTAATGTCACATCCTTAGAGAAAACCATTTCTCCCTCTTCCAGTAGTTATCAGTTGCCAGCGGCTCCTCAGGTAAGATTGGGGCTTCTTCCCCGCTTCCCCACTTCTGTGTTGGATTTTGTCTGGCTTGAACTTGCATGGGTCTTGTGCATGCTGGTTACCACTGCTGTAAGTTCAAACAAGTGACTTTTCAGCTGTCTGGAACACTCTTTCCCTGTGGTCATCTACTACTTCTGGTTCTAAGAATCTTTCCACTCTCTCCTCCACAATGGTCCCTGAGCCTTGGGTGGCAGAGGCTTGATATAAATTCTTATTCAAGGATAAGCACTCTGCAGTCTTTTTTTCTCTGCATTTTGGCCAGTTGTGGCTTTCTGAGTTAATCACCATCTGCTGCACGAAGAAGCTTTGCTTGTGAGTGTCAAGTGATGCAACAATATATTTTCTTATTGAACCATGGATTTTAGAAGCATTTCATATTTTTACTATATTTTTATATTTTCTAAGTGTTTATTATATGCTTTAGATTTCTAACTTCATTCTGTTCTGGCTGGAGTACACCGTAAGTTCACTCACAAGTTGCTGAGTGCTGTGGATACATACACACACACACACACACACACACACACGTGCACGCACACACACATGTGTATCAATTAGTTCAAGATAATGATGTTAAAGTCTTATGAATTTGTTGACTATACTTGTTTTATCAATTAATAGGAGAGGAGAGTTAAAAATCTCCATTTGTAGTTATGGATTTACACATTTCTCTTTTCATTTGTGTATACTTTTGCTTCTAGTATATTAAATTTTTATTGTTGGTAAAATTTGCATTGAATGTTATATCTTCCTGAGGAAGTGATCATTTCATGATTGTAAAGTATGCCTCTTTATCCTTGGAAATATTCCTTGTTCTGGTACTAACTCGGACAATTCCAGGTTTATTTCAATTAGTGCTTGTCTCATGTTTGTTTTTATATCTCTTTAGTTTTGACTGATCTTTGATTTTTTGATCTTATGCTTTTTGGCAGCATATGCGGTTCTTTTTTTTGAATTGTCTGGCAATCTCTGCCTTTTAATTAGACTGCTTTAGAAACTTTGTATTTAATGTAATTATTGACATAGTTGGGTTTAAATCTACCATCTTCTTATTTGTTTTCTATCCAGAATTGTTTTCATTGGCTCTTTGTTTATATTTTTCTTCCTTTTAGAAAATATTTGGTAGAACATATTAAATATTCTTAAAATGAAATTCTGAAGTCAGAATGCTCCAAATTGTGGATTTTACAGCATTTTGGATTTCAGACTTTTGGAATATGGATGCTCAACAAGTAAAGTCTATGGAACTATTTCAAATCCCATCAGATCAGAAATCTAAAACACTTTTGGACTCAAGTATTTTGAATAAAGAACACTTAATCTGCATCTAATTTTCTCTTCACTACTGACTTAGTAGTTATATAATTCATGTGTACTTGTAGGCAAGGATATTTGTTCTGGAGTTTACAATACACATCCTTAACACAGTCTATCATTGAACAGTATGCCATTTTATATGTAATATAAGAAGCTAAAACTGTTTTTATACATTTTGCTTCCACATGTGTTAGAAATCCCCATAACTCATTGTTAGTTTTCAAAAGATTCCTTTTAAAGACAAAAATATGAGAAATTATATATGTATTTATCATTTTGTTATGGTTAAAAGTGGGAGAATATGAAATGTCCTTCCCAGGCTCATGCATTGAACCCTTGGTCCCCATCTGATAACACTAGTTTGGAACATGGTATAAACTTTAGAAGATAGGGCCTGGGTGGAGGGAGTGGTTTTCTGGAGATGTGTCTTTAGAGCTTATATCTGGTCCCTAATCCTGTTCCCTTTCTCAGCTTCCTGTCTGCCACGAGGTGAGCAGCCTCTACTACGCTCCTACCACCATCAGGTTCTGCCTCACCACAGGCCTAGAAGCATAGAGCCAAGGACCGTGGACTGAAACCTCTGAACCAGGAATGAAGTAAATCTTCTCCCACTTTAGTTGTTTATATCAGATAGTGTGTCATGGTGAGGTAGTAGTCTGACTAACATGCCTTATAGTTGCCATTTTTAATTTTCCTCATTTTTTATGGTGCTCCAGTTTCTCAACTGTTATTATTTTCTACCCCACAGATAAGTTTGCATTTCTTGTAATACATTTTTTTCTTTTGCGCATTTAAAATTGTATTTTTACCTATATGCAGGCAATATATGCATACACATAAAATATATAAATAATAAATAGAATATTAAGAAAAATTGTATTTACTTTTTATTTGCTTTTCTCTAGAGATGGCAGAAGACCCAGGTTCGATTCTCAGCACCCACATGGCAGCTAACAACTGTCCATAACTCCAGTTCCAGGGGATCCGACAGCCTCTTCTGACCTCTGTGGGTATTGCACAATATGGGTGTACTTACTTACATGCAGGCATAATATTCATACACATAAAATAAAAGCATAATAAATAAATTTTTAATGGAGTATTTGTGATTTTCATGCAATATGATTTGATGGTTTTTAGAAACCCACCCCTTATTACCCTCTGGCCAAATATATATAGTGTCTCCAAATGTCCTTCAGTGTGGGTCCATCCATTGGACCCTGGTTAACCAATCTACCAAGAGTTCCAACCTCAAAAGAGACCATCTCTCTCCCTCCCAGCAGCCATTAGTTGTCAAAATTTCCTTAGGTTGGGTTAGATTTCTTACCCACTTCCCCATGTCTATGCTGGGATTTTGTCTGGTTTGAGCTTGCATGGGATTTGTGCATGCTGTTACCATTATGGAGTTCATATGAGTAACTGACCAGCTGTCTGAAAAACTCTGTTTGCTTGTGGCATCCACTACCTCTGACTCTTACAATCTTTCCACACCTCCTTCTGCAGTAATTCCTGAGCTGTGAGAGGCATAAATTTGATACAAGTATCCTGTTTATGGATAAGCACTCTGCAGCCTCTTGTCCCCTGTATATTGGCCAGTTGTAGATTTCTGTGTTACTATCATCTTCTGCATAAGGAAACTTCTCTGATGACAGTTGAGAATGCATTAATTATGGTTATAACAGTAAATCACTAGGAGTCAGTTTGATATAACTATTTAATAAAAAAATTAATATTAGGCTCTTTCCTATGTCCTGTGACTGGTCTAGCTTCAGGTTTCTAAGCCTGATATCAGTGTTAGGTATGGGCTCCATCCTATGAAGCAGACCTTAAATCCAATTAGAGAGTGATTGGTTACTCCCATAATATTCATGCCACTATTGTACTGGTGGGTATATCTTGCCAGTCAAGTTGTTATTGTAATTCATGGGATTCACAGATGGGCAATGTTGATAATTGTTTCCTTTGGGTAGCATGCATAGCATCTTCCAGCACCATGAATGCTATCCAATAGATATGAGGCTCTGAAGTCAGCACCAGCATGACTTCTCCTTGTTCCTTCTATAGTTCATATATGTAGTGTCTTCAGCAATAGTATCTTACCATCAAGTGCAGAGACAATGGTCAGCATTGTTTGAGAGTCCATGGAACCCTTGGTCAACAGCTTCTAGAGAGGGAGTCCATTCCTGGCATTGAGGTTTTTTCTTCTCATTAGCCTATGATGTCTAGTAGGGGCAATATTCCCCTGTTATAGGGTAGCTCCTTTTAATCTCTTTTTATAATATGTAATGTAAATACTTTAAGAAGCCTCTGTAGTGGCAGATTTCCATATGACTTTTTCTAAAGGCCTTTAGTGCTACTTATCCCTCCCTATACTCTCTCTTCTACCTTGCCCTCCCATTCCCCACCCCGATTTTACCCTTCCTATGCCAATGTCTCACTTCCCCCCACTGCATTCTACCTCCCCTCCCAGAAAGACTCTGCCACCAATGGCCATTTACAGTTTCTTGACCTCTCTGGTTTTTCAACTTGAAACATGCATATTTAAGATTTAAATAGCTTTGGTTATATTATTGCAATTGTTCTATTTTATTACTAATTATTATTTATTCCTATATCTATTCCAAAAATTAACATCATAAGCATATATAACTAGGAAAAGACACAGTAGCATAGGATTCGGTATTCTTTTTGGTTTCAGACATCCTTTGGGACTTAGGTTTTATCCTTCACAGACAAGGTAGGACTACTGTACTTATAAAACATTTGTAACTTATTGTCTTGCATGTGATTCTAACATTTCTATGTCCCTGTACACTGACTGATTTTCATTGTGGTTTTGAGTCATTATTTTCTCCTTCTGCATATTTAATAATTCCATTTAATTGAAAGCTAAACATTTGAATTTACTTTGCTGATTGTTTGATTTTGTTGCTTTCATTTGAAGAGTATTTTGCTTATTTGCCAGGCTGTTAAGTTACTTGAAGCCCAGATTGACCTTGAAGTTTGTCTTACAGTTTTTTTTTAAGGTGGGTGTGGGGTGTGCTTTATTCTAGGGTTAATTTATCATATTAGTAAGCTGTGTTGCTTCTGACATCTCTAATAAATGTTTTGTGAATGTTTTGAGGTCTGTCCACTTGGGTTGATGGGGAATCAAGTAATTTCCAGATCTGTTTGTACTCTGAGAATTTCTTGGCTTACAGGACTCTGCTAATTTTTCTTTCCAAGCATCATGGAACTTTGCTGTATTGAGGTACAGTATTCATGAAAAGATTTGAAGGAATCCTTGTGCATATTTCTGGAGATTTTTCTTCATATAATTCCCACATTTTCAGTGTTACACCCTGAATGTTTTAGCTGCCATGGTGTTGTCAAACCCAACCTCAACTTCACAATTCTTAGGATGCATTGGAATATTTGTATTGCAATCTGGAAATTACTTCCATGCATATAGTTGGAGTAAATATAGAACTTAGTCTTATCTATTTACTTTTTCTCAGGGATCATGAACCTATACAGCTTGTAGACCAGTCTCTGAAAATAGTTGTTTAATGTATTTTGTCTAGATTTTGTTTATGTTGGGAGGGAAATTCCTATAGCAGTTATTTGTTCATTAGTGGAAGCAGCAGTTTAGAGGACAGTCATTAACATGTGTGTTTTGAGTTTATGAGGTCAGATGGGGGCATGCTGTACTTTTAGACAGTTAGTAAGGGTCCTACACAGTGTCTTAGTCTGAGATTTTATAACAAAGTTCATAGACAGGGTGTTCAAAGAGCAGAAATAGATTTTCTCACAATTCTGGAGGCTGAAAGTGTGAGAATACAGTCCCTGTGGCTGGTTTCTGGTGACCACTCTCTTCCTGGATTGTGGATGGCCACATTTTTATTATTTCCTTGTGTCCTAGTTTACTTCTCTATTGCTGTGATAAATAATATGACCAAAAGCAACTTGGGGGAAAGGGTTTATTTCAGCTTGCATTTCTAGGTAACACTCTATCACTGAGGGAAGTCACGGCAGGAACTCGAGCAGGAACTGAAGCAGAAACCCTGGAGGAATGCTGCTTACTGGTTCCCTCTCATGCTCAGCCAGCTTTCTTACACAGCCTAGCCCCACCTGCCTAGGGATGGCCTTGTGGTAGGATAAGCCCCCTCACATCAATCATCAGTCAAGACACTGCCTCACAGACAACTGCAAGCCAATCTGATGGAGGAAATTCTTCAGTTATGGTTCCCTCTTACAGGTGACTTTAGGTTGTGTCAATAAAAAAACCACAGCACATATTGCCTTGTGGTGGTGAGGTGGGCCAGACGAGAGAGCATGTTTTCTGGTGATCTCTTCATGTAAAGGCATTATTACCATAATGATGTCCCAACCCTCATAACTTCATCTAAACCAGATTAACTCCCAAAGGCCACTTCTGTAAATATCATCATGTAGGGAACTAGGTAGGGCTTTAGTATATAAGTTCTGGAGGGGTGCAATTAAGTCCATGGCACATATCCATAGGAAATAAACTTCATCAATCAGTGCTGTTTTTCAACAAGTCTTTCAACATCTTGTAAGACATGTTTTAGAATGAAATGATGAAAGTTTCACTCCTCTCTACCCCCGTTATCAGTACTCAGTTTGAGAATTGTTATAGGCAATACGAAGCCTTTACTTACAAGCTTTTGAACAAGGAGCTTATATGATGAAATAGTGATTTAGGTCAGGACTTCTTAAAGTTTTTATACTCATGACCCCCTTTTTCTTGAGAAAATTTTGTACAATCTTTAATGTATTGGTATATAAAATAGATATATTTTATATATCAGTCAGTAAAGTTCTTCCTATGTAAAATCACGAGGAACTGAGTTCAGTCCCCAGAAGCCATGTAATAAAACCAGGCAAGTGTTATATGTTTATAATTCCAGCCCTGTGGAGGCAGAGACAGGTGGACACCTGGTACTCAGTGGCCAGCTAGCTTCGTTTAATCAGTGAATTCAAGGCCAATGTGATACCTTGCCTCAAAAAATAAGACAGACAGTATCTGAGGAATGACACCTGTATTCTTTGCCTGTACATGCATGTGCAGGAGTACTTGTACACATATGTGCATCCCTACACATGAACACATATGTATACATATACACATAAAATAAAAATTTAAAGAAATAATTATTGGGGTTGGCAGCATGGCTCAACCACTGAAGATGCTTGCTGCCGGGCCTGACAACCTGAGTCCAACCCCTGGGCCCTACATGGTAAAGAGAGGGAGCTGACTCCCACAGGTTGTCCTCTGCCCTCCACATGTATGTCATGGTGTGCCCCTTGCCAAATGAATAAATTAATGTGATAAAAATATAAAAATAAAAGAAATCTTTGGTAGACATATAATTTTACCATTTATTGAAGGTAAAACATACTTGCATAATAAAGAAATGAATATTTATTTGTTTTACATAAAGAATTAAATCATAGTTGAATATTTGATAGAATATTTGAGAATCTTCAATAATTTTCAGAGTTGACTGATATTTAATTTTATAATCATCAATACTGAGAATGCTGCTTCACATGAATCTGTACTACAAATGGTAGACATATATTTTGGGCCATTTCAGAAATTGTTGGAAATTCTGTCCTAATCCCAAATCAAAATTCATTTAATGATTATTTTTACAGAACTCTGGATAGAAACTCAAACAGAAGCCTTTGAAATGAAGTGTCCTAGCCCAATACAACCCAAAGATAATTACATACTGAGGAATGATGGTAGGAAAATATTAAATATTTTTCCTGTAATTAAAGTATGTCTTTGTAAGAGCAGCAAACTTTGTATGTACAGTAAAAACACTGTGACTCAGAATTGTTTCATGAGGCAGCATCCAGTGGCATTTCATGCCATGGCTGCATGTTCAGGTGCATGCTATGTGTTCAGATGCAAGGCTTCAGTGAAGTTGTGATGCCAGGCAAGCCCTGCCAGAAACATCTTGGATTCATTATGTGCTTGGTTTTGAATTAATGCTGGTTGTTGTGTCTTCAGTTACCTTTTACTGTTGCCAAATTTCTTTTGACCTCTTCATTCAGTTGTGTGGCCCCATTTGGGGTCATGACCCACAGTTCATGAAGGTGTGACTTAAATGTTTGAACTAAGGAGGACTAAGGATGGATGTGCATGTGTGTAAGAGGGACAAGAGGTCATTTTAATGGCTGTTGTGGTAATCATTCTCTCTCAGAGTTGAGGGTCAGCACAATTTGTCATAAGCTGTTTTCTTACTTTGTTGCACCTAATCATCATCCTAAGTACCTTGAACAGTTTCAACAGTGAAGCAGAGGCATGTCTCAGATCTTTTATTCATTATCTATTCATCCAGCACCCATTTTACTTAACTGTGGCACCCAGCATTTCAAAGAAAAGCAAAAGAAAAGAAATAAAAGCTATTGGTCTTGTTCACATGGAACATCTGATGTCTTTGGGAAAGCAAAGCAAAGCAAGGATGAGTTTAAAAATAATCATAACAGTTCATTATTTTGATAATATCTTTCAGTGTAAAAGTGAATTCTCATACCTTTTTTTGGTAGAAAAATAAAAGACGACCAGCATACTCTTTTACAGATTGTCCATATGTTTAGGAAAAGACAAATGATAGTCAATGTGGGTTGGTGTTAACAAGAGAAGAGTTTTCAGAGGAGGCTTTCTGGAGTGTTTTCTTGAAATACATGCTGAGGAGAATGAACTGAAGACTAGGTGCAAGGTCCTTTGGGCCGCAGTCATCTGTTGGGAAGCATCATTGGTCTATAGGTTGACCAAATCATGGTGAAAGCAGGACTTAGGAATTGTGACTGGATGAAAGGAGGACCCGTAATAATAAAAAGCTTTAAGTTCAGGTGTAAGCATGTAGACCTGATGCAACATCTGGAAAAAAAGAGTCGATTGTTCTGTAGTAAAGAAATGGAGGTTTTTGACCCATGTTTTCTGCTTCCTTCCTTTCTCTCTTCTTCCATGTGAGTTTATTTTTAAATTTATTTTTGACAGCAATAAGATTTAAAAATAAGCTTTACACTTGCATTTTATTTTTCTAACAAGCTGTAAAATTAGTTTTTACCACAAGAGCCTGCAATAAAAATTTAGGATCATAACCACTGAGTCAATGTGTTAAACTAGAACTGGAACACCTTTTCTTTCTCAGGCATAATTCCAGATGCTGAGAGAGTTATAAAGCATCAGAATTTGTTATTCATTCATTCACTCATTCACTCATTCACTCACTGTCTTATGCTTAGTAGGACGTAGCTAAGCATCATTAGTGTTTTACAGACAGGGAAAACATGGACCGAGATAATTGTCTGGTTGAATGCAAATCTTCTCTTTTACTTACTAGAGGGATTTACGTGCCCTTTGAGCCCCATCCCTTAGGTCTTCTGATTATGTCAAGTGGAAATTGGGGTGCTTTGGGGATGTTACAGCCCGTACTCTTCGTATCACAGAACTCCATACTGACATCCTTAGACATCTTTCCATGGAGATTTCTTGGTTGGAAACACTGTTTCTTTTTCTAGATCATTGAAACAGTCATTTAAATCTATAATTGGGGCTCAAGTAGAAAGGATAGAGAGAGCATTGAGATGGCACTTTCTTACATAGTTTCTGGATAAATCCCAGCTGTGTGAGGGAGGCATAAAAAATAAAGATCAATTATTTCATCAGCAGGTGGGAAGAACTTGCAGTGAAAGTCTTTTTTAGTCTACAGTGAGCACATGCTATGTCATGTGGCCCCAACATAGAGTTGAATGCAGCTTTATTAATAAAAGTAGAGTAGGTATCTAAAATGAAAAGCTTTTGTCCTACTTTTTATTAACTACTTGGTCAATAAATGTTCTTTTTAATCTTTAAAGATAAGATTTTGAGACAGAATAATAGTTAATCTTCACTGTCAGCTCGGTAGGATTTTTGAATCACCTATGAGACACACTTCTGGGGGTGTTGATGAGGGCATTTCCAGAGAGGTTTCACTGAAGAGAGATTAATCCTGAGTATGGGCAGCACCATCACTTGGACTGGAGTCCAGATTGAATAAAAAGGAAGAAACCAGATGATTAACCAGCATCCATTGCTTTCTGCTTCCTGACTATGGTTGCAATGTGACCAGCTGCCTCATGCCCCTGCTTCCATACCTTCCCCACCACGATGGACTGTACCCTTAAACCATGATCCAAAGTAAACCCTCCCTTCCTTAAACTGCTTTTTTTGGGGTCAGGTATTTAGTCACAGCAATGAGAAGTAATCTAGGTGGACCTAAAAGTTGGTGGATCTAGGTGGACCTAAATTCATTGAAATTAGGAGAAGCTCAAGGGAGTATCATGAAAATACAAGCAAGAGGGGAATGTCTCAGTAACTGGAAAAACTCCAAGGTGGAAGAGCTTGATCGTCACATCACATCACATCACCATAGATGTGATGAACATCTAGGGAAAATGAAGGATTCCAATATCTGAAAGACACTGGGATTGTTCGGTTTCTATTTTCTACACTCCATAACAAATTACATTTCACTTCAATGCCCCCTGAATGATTAGAGGTAGAGAACCTTGGATGAGGGGGATTCAAAGAATGACTACCAGAGACCTGTCTCAATTCTGAGTCATTCGAGCCACTTGTAGAGCCAGGGGAAAGGGAGGAAGAGAAACCATTCTAAGATGTCAAACACTCTCTGTTCTTGGCAAACATTTGAAACACACCACTACCAGTCTAACGAGGCCTACCAGAGGAAAGGGTAGTTCTCTCACTGGCCTTAAAATTTTTTTTGATTCATTTATTTTTATTTTATGTGAATGAGAATGCCTGCATGCATATGAGTGCCCCTGTGTTGTGCATTGCCCGCAGAGGACAGAAGAGGGTATTGGATCCCCTGGAACTGGGGTTATGAATGGTTGTTAGCTGCCATATGCGTGCTGGGATTTGAACCCAGGTCTTCTGTAAGAACAGCCAGTGCTCTTAACCACTGAGCCATCTCTCTAGCCCTATTTTATCTGCTATTTTTCCGAAGGCAGGAAGCTTAGTCTTAGGCAACCTCTACTCCTCCTCTGGGGTGTAATTTGATTCTAGGATGTGGATGAAGTGAATGAAGTTTATTTTCAGTAACAAGAGCCGAGTTTCCGTCAAGCTGCATTTGACTTTTCCTGACACCAGGATAAAACCTCCACTTCTCTCTCTCCCTTTAGCTTGTGGCTATATTCCCAGTCACTAGAATAGATAAGTCTTGTCTCTGGAACATTCAGGTATTCTAGGATTTTCTGCTGATGTCTTCCTTGTTCATTGCCATTGGCATTTCTTTCCACATACATTTGCGTTGTATCCCCAATAAGTTGTAAAATTCCTGAAGTAAAGATTGGTTTACACTATTATGTGCCCCTCATAGCACATGTATCAGTGATTTTGTGTAATAGAGGTGCTTATTCAAGTATTCATGATAAATGTCAACTGATGTCAAAGTAGAGAGTTTTTCTTGAAAGAGATGATGGTGGCTAGTTTTTACTTAATAAAGTTGTAGATTATTTTGAATGCTAGTCACTGAGCACCAGATCTTTTCCCTTTACAAATCTTTTAGAGGGGATAGAGAGATGGATTCATGGGTAAGAGTGCTTGCTGTGTATGCATCAGAACCTGAGTTCAAATCCCCAGAACCTGTGTAAAGAGCTGGGCATGGCTGAGCTTGCCTATATACCTAGCATTAGGGGATGGAGATGGGGGTTCTGGGAGCTCATTGGCCAGGCTGCCTAGCTGAAGTGGTCAACCTTCTGGTTCAGTGACAGACTCTATCTCAAGGGAATAAGGCAGAGAGGGATAGAGAAAGACACTTGACATTCTTCTCTGGCCCTCTATATGTATGCACAGGCACGCACACCTGCACACTCACATACATGCAATGTTTACATCTTTTAGAATTAATGACTGGCCTATTTATGTCACATGGCAATTTGTACTGTAGGAGTAGACTTTAAGGTCTCTTCTGGCCTGGCATTTGAGGATCATAAAGGTTTGTTTTGTTAAAGAAAGTGGGGGATTCTGCTGGTGATGACATGAGTTTGCCCAAAGTCAACAGTACATTTCACTTACTCTGTAGTTTAAGATGCTATTTCTCAGCAAAACAAATGGAATATTTCCCAAGAAGCCACACCTTCTTATTAGGCTCCTAAATGTTCAAAAGGGAGAAGTGCTTAGTGTTGGGCAGCCTGGAGCCATTATCAAATTCAGGCTCACATGTACTTTGCAACATGATAGTGACCTAGCATGTACATCTCTGAGACCCTTTTCTTGCTGCTTCTGGGGAGGGCCTCAGTTAAAGGGCAGATGGCTTGTTATTCCTTAAGAAGAGTCCTAGCAAGAAAAACAGTAGTCCTTTTTTTCTGGCCTGGTTGAAAGTTTATATATGGGGAAACCAAAGAAACCACCTTTAAGAGGCTGCATATGAACAAAATAATAGAATCTAAAACCATGTTCTTATATTTTATAAATAACCAAACTTGGCAGGTAATGGGAGCACACCATGAGTTAATTGGTTTTGGTATTAATTAAAAAGGATAAAGCAGGCTTTCAGAAGGGGATTTTCACGACTGTGGGAGTGTTTGAACATTATCATTGTGTGTGTGTGTGTGTGTGTGTGTGTGTGTATGTGTATACATATGGCATAAATAATCACAAAAGCTGCAGAAGAAGAAAAATAGGCTCATTTTTCTGTCTCAACAAAGATTATTATCTACATTAAGTGTCCAGTGCTGCTATGGGAGAGCAGAGAACACACTGGGCTCTCCTAATGCTCAACCTTAATTTTTCTTTTTTTATTTTACGTTTTCACCCATGTTGCTTAGTTATCTTCCCTTGTGCTATTCAAGTTATATTTCCTGGTCAATACTTGTTAAGTGTAAAACAGTGAACCATTGTTCTAACTTTTAAAGTCATGACTGACAGAGCTAAGCAAGCTGACTAGGCCGTATGATCTTGTCTTCAGTCCATCCTTGTATAATCTAGTTATTGTGGTTTCTCTTCCCTGGAAAACATGCAGATTTTGATAGCAAAAGCTGAGAGAGCTGGGAAGAAATATCTTGTTATTCTAGGTTCTGTTTCTTGGGAGTGTATAATAATCTTGCATCATTTTTTTCTTTCCAAATGAAAGGGAAGTTAAAGAGTCTAGTGCTGCCCTTTACTAGCTGTGATCTTGAAGAAGTCATTTCAAATGAAAGAATGGATTGAGTCGTCTCTAAGGTTTTCTTTAGCAGTGCCACCTATAACTCTGCTCCAGCTTAGCATCTCCCACCTATGTGCCAGGGCACTGAAGGTATACAACAAAGACGTGATTGCATTTCAAGAGAAGGAGAGCTAAATAAACCTACATGAATGGAATGTCATTGGCAAAGTTCTGAGATCTGAGCTTTGTAATACATTGCTTAAACATCCCTAGGCATGATATGTCCACTGGTGCAATAGTGGCATAAATGTTATGTGAGTAACCAACCGCTTTCTGCTAGGATTTAAGGCCTGCTTCACAAGATGGAATTCATGTCTGGCACTTTTAATGGGACCAAGACCCCATGGTTAGGTAGGTCATAGGCCCTAAGGGGGAGAGTTTACTACTATTATTCCGCTAAATATACATAGTATTAAACTGCTTCCTAAGTACTTATCTTTATGCCCATAGATTAGTCCACTCTCAACCTTCATCAGATAAGCTCTTTTTTTCAGTAGATGGTGATTAGCACAGAGACCCATAACTGGTCAGGATGAAGAGAATGATAGTCTGTGGAGTGCTCCTTTGTTAATGGGACAGCTATATCATACCCCGTCCTCCCAAGGCTCAGGGATCATCATAGAAGAGAGGGAAGAAAGATTATAAGATCCAGAGGCAGTGGATGACTGTTGTGAAACAGTGTTTTTTGGACAAGACATGGCAGTCATATACACGAACTCACAGCAGCTAGAACTGTATGTACAAAACCTATGAAAGCCAGACAAAAATCCCATCACAGATGGGGGAGGGGGCTATGAAGTCCCACCCCCTAGCTGAAGAGCTATTGGAAATTGATGACTTTGGGGGGATGGAGAGTTGGGATTTTTTTAGGGATATGGTTCCAGAGAGCCTACCCATGTAGATGGCCCTACACCCATGTATGTGCAGGTAGCAAGCACTAAGTATACTCAGTAGATTCAAAAGAAAAGAGCAAATGAAATTGGGAGGGAAAAGTTGTGATGGGAGATAAGGAAGGAACTTCAGAGAAGGGCATGGGGGGACTGTATTTGATAAAAATGAATGTGTTTATGAGATTCTCAAAACAATAAAAAGAAAAATATCCTAGGCCAATGTCTTGAGTACGTTAGAGGAAAACAACTGTAAAAACTGAATAGATAAATGGTTCTTTCATTCTAATCAGAGGGTAAAATGCCATCTCACCAGTGTGCAAGTTTGGGTGTAAAATTTTCTTATCCTTTTGACTTTTGTGTTTCTCAAAGCCCATTTTAATTGGCTTATACAAAGAGCAATAGAGGGGCAGAAGTGGTTTAGGGATGTGGATATGGATGGAGCTGTGGGTGGGACAATAGCCTGGCACCGGGTATGGGCTGCAGATTGAACTCACTCCCCTCACTGATGCACAGGTTTCTGAGAGTATATTACATACTTCAGCCTTGACTATAGAAAGGGAGAGGACAAAGGAATCTTCACAGAAGTTCAACAAGGCATAACTAAATGCATGGTACTATGTGGCACATGGTTGAAAAAACAAAGAATACTGAACACCCTGAACCTGGAAAACAGACTTAGGAGACCCACAGGATTATCTGCCAATTATTAAATTATTGTTAGGTGGAAGAAGAATTAGGCTGGTTTCTTTGTTTCAGAGGACATTATAGCTAGAAGTTATAGGCAGATTTTAGTTCAGTTTCAATAGAGATAGTCTAATAGTATGTCAGAAATTGAAATAATATTTTATATTTTTATAGCATTTTATAGTTTCAAAAGTGCTTTTGCTATCTAATTTAATGGCATCATGGAGTGGATAGTGCCAATATTGTTATTGCTGTCATTGCTATCACTGATGCTATTTCTTTCAGTCAGATGTGAAAACAGAGGTATACATTAAATGATATATTCAGTCAAGAAGCTGTTAAATGGTGGGGAAGCTGAACTCTGTATACTTTTTTACATTAAATTCCACACACACACCCCTTCTTCATGCCAGTTATTATTACTGTGTGATAAACCACTAAAACCTTAGAGGCAAAGCAGAGCTTTTATATTCTGCTCAGACTGTGGACCATGAATTAAGACAAGATGCAGTAGAGAGGGAACTCTGCTCCATGGTGTATGGAGCCTCAGTTGGGGAGACTCAAAGGCTGGGAAGAGCTTGATGATTAGGAGATAGAACTGTGTAGAGGAACTTGTACCCATTTGTCTGATGGCTGATGGTATCAACTGAGAATTCAAACTTTCATAAGGGATAGATTGGGCTTCCTCACAATATGGCAACTGGGTATCAGAAGCAAGTATCCCAAGGGAGCAAAGCAGAAGTGTATGACATTTTCCTGACTTTGCCTTCTAAGTACAGAGCATCATTTCTACTCTGCAAGTCCTCTGTGAGGAAACACAGAGACTACTGTTGAGATGAGGGTCAAGTCACATTGTTAAGTATATAGAAGAGGAGAGCCTGCTAGTCCCATCTTTGGAAAATACCATCTGTCACTGTGTGTGTGCATGTACATTATTATGCATTTTTCTGAATTAAATATTGACATGGTAAAAACACCCTTCTTTATGATTTGTATATTAATGTAGACATTCCTTAAGTGTTTTATTTATTTATGCTTGCAGTAAATTAATTTAATAGAAAATACCAAACTTAATATTCATTTATAGTGATATGATAGGCCTGATGACTCTTCATAGAGTATATCTTAAATGCTAATGAAATTTAAAAAGACACATTTTCTAAATGCATGAATAAACTGACAGGTGGATTGCAGAAATCCTCGCAGGCCAGAAATGGGAAAAACATGACTTGATAAAGTTTACTTCCCACTATTCTGGTATGTGCTTGGGGCATCTGCAGATCCCTGGTGATGGAGGCTGTGAGTTTCAGTGTGAAATGTACACAATACTATTTCAATCAAAGTCATCTTAGAGCAAAGTATGGTGGAATTGGAGACCCTTCATAAGGCTTTCAGGATCCACAAAGGCTAGTATAGTGTGTGTGTGTGTGTGTGTAAGTATGTATGTGTGTATGGGTATGTGTGTGTGTAAGTATGTATGTGTGTATGGGTATGTGTGTAAGTATGTATGTGTGTATGGGTGTGTGTGTGTAAGTATGTATGTGTGTATGGGTGTGTGTGTATGTATGTGTGTATGGGTATGTGTGTGTGTAAGTATGTATGTGTATATGGGTGTGTGTGTGTAAGTATGTATGTGTGTATGAGTATGTGTGTGTAAGTATGTATGTGTGTGGGTATGTGTGTGTGTGTGTATGTATGTGTGTATGGGTATGTGTGTGTGTAAGTATGTATGTGTGTATGGGTATGTGTGTGTGTGCCAGAGGTTGACATGAGGTGTCTTCCCTAGTTTCTTTCCTTAATTTTTGAAACAGGGTCTTTCACTGAACCTAGAATTCACCAATTTTTCTAGGCTGGCCAGCCATTGGGCTCCATAGATCCATCTTTCTCCACCTCCCCAGTGCTGGGATTACAGGCATTTACTGCCACCATCTGGATTTTTATGTGGGTATTTGGAATCTGAATTCAGGACAGTGAACCGTTTCCCTAGCCCCATCAAAGATGGGTTTCCTAATGTCCTAAGATAAAACCTGTCCTGTAGGGGGAAGTGGGATCAGGAATAAGAGCCTCTCTCAGACTTTGTTCTTAGTGGAGTGGAAAAAATTACCCCTGGAAAATTCAAACCCCAAGCCTACTCTCCTGCAGAGGCAGGGCTGGAATTCACATAATCTTGTAACCCCAAATCATAACTCAAAAGTATAGTTTAAACAATCCTGTGTTAGTTGTCCCTCCAGGAGCCCATCATAAGGAAATGCAAATAATCTTTGGGGAAGTCTAGACTTCACAGAATTTCCACAGAATTCCAAAGAACACACATACATACACATACCCACCCCATATCCATACCCACCATAAACACAAACATGTATCCATACCTACCACACACACACACACACACACACACCATAGCCAGACCCAATAGAAACAGGAGCTCACACATGTACCACACCCATATCTACCACAGATATGCACACCCACCCTCATAGCCATCACAAACAACCTTCAGGTCCATACCCCCCACAGACACACACATCATATCCATTCCTATCACAAACACTAACATATGTGCACCCACATACCAGAAAGAGCCCCTTGCCTGAAATATGAACTCCTGCCAGTTGACTCCAAGGCTGTGTACTCCATTCTTCATAGACCTACAAGGGTCTTTTTCTAACCAGGTATGGGATCACACAGAAGTTATCAGTGGGTGGCTACTGGGCTGTCTGTAGTTAATTCAGGATCTAATTTGTGGGGCCCCAGGATGCAGCTGAACGCTTCTCAAGGTGTACAGCTGGCTTCTCATAGTGTTGTTATTATGGGATTACTGGAAATGGCAAACGAGCATTGAGCAGCGGGGCTCTTTTCTCAGCTCTAAGGGAAATCCAGAGTGGTAGCTCATGCCCTTGGCAGTCTAAGACTTCAGAGACTCTCAGGCCAGGGGAGGAGGATGGTTCTCTTTTTGTGAGGATATCCTAAGGAATAATTCCTTATTTTAAAGATCCTAAGGAATAATTCCTTATTTTGCTGTGGTTTCTAGTTCACATTGGAAGCTTTTTATTTTGCTAAATCTAAATATCTCTTATGACATTTAGCAAGTTGGTAACACTGAGCTCTCCCTCTGTGGAGTGTGTGAGGAAATGTGGAGGAACACACACTCAGCTTTGGGGTATACTCAGTTTATATTTCCTGAAAGAATAATGCATTATAATTGTTAACGATGTAACTGTCAAAAGTACCCGAAAAGAGCTATAAAACCTAGGGTACAAATACATGATTTTATTATATATATATATATATATATTTTATGTGTATGAGTGTATTGCCTGCATGTATGTGAGTGCACCCATGTTTTAAATCACATTTTTAAAACTCAAAGTAGGCAAAAAACCTAGACAAGCAACGGGAACATGAGAGGCCGTTCAGGAGCAGTCAGAACCTGAGCAACAGGCCAGGGGCAGCCTAATCTCTCCGGGGTTTCCTCTTCCTTCCAAGTCCTTCTCTAGAGTAGCCTGCTTCTTTCTTTAAATTTTCTTAAAATTTTTATGTCCCGAGAGCCCTTCAGTCTCAAAGTCTTGATTTCTATTGCTCTCAGCTTTTACAAACAAATCACCTTGCAGCCTAAACAGTCCAAAGGCCCTGAGATGGTTTTCAGAGAAGCCCTGTCCCAAGTACACTCAGTTCAGATCTCAGTAGCTGTGTACATGTTACCTAGGTGAGGGTTGCTAAGGTGTAGGGGATGACCAGGATGATGTCAGGGAAGAATCTCCGAGGGATCTGGGCTCTCAGCAACACCCTGAAGTGGGTGAGTGTCTTGTCTTGGGGAACAAGGGGATGGAGACAGAACTTCAGAGGGAGTGGATCATGACAAGTGGGAGAAGGGAGAGAGCAAGCAGGCTTCTAGTGATTTCTGTCTTATCCAGATGTTTAGAACTTGAGCTCTTGCTAGGCTGGCCACTCTTCCTTCTTTCCTTCTTGCTCACATGGATTCAGAGAACATGGATAGTTTCTTATTACATTGCTTCCAATGGAATGGATGGAAGGACCTAGGACAAAGAAGTCCATTGGATTTTGGACTGAATCTTCTTTGCTTGGCATAAACAATCTTAAAAGCTGATCCTAAAAAAAAAATCAAAATGCTTGGCTTTAAATATCAAGAGTGAAAGTCTGAGAGCTGAAATTTTAGAAGGCAGGATGACATAATTTATTTTCCACTTAAAAGGAGATAAAAAATGTGACCAGCTGGGGGAAGGAGGAGGAAAAATAAAGTGGATATTGTTAGGACTTAGGTACTACTGAATTTCTGTGAAGGGGACGTCAGCATCTCCATCGCCTTGGTCTCAGTTATGGGAGAGGGGATGAGGCTGGGCAATTGATATTTTAAGTGGGTTGAAATGAGGCTGAAGAAGAGCACTTGTACCCCTCTTCCTGGAGTGTAGCTAAAGGCTGAGTACACTTGCCCCCAATAGAGTACTTGGGTAGAATAGCAATGGTTGAAGACAGCCCACATGGAAGGTCTGAGGGAAGTCTCACTGTGTCCCAAGGATTTGGGGCTCTCTAGAGAGGGGAAAAGGCCATACAGAGACTTCCCAAGACACTCATAAAGACTGTAGAAGTGGCTGGGAACAAGTTGTTAGGCTCTATGGGGCCAGAAATTGGATTCTAGTAGGAGGTATATGTGTTCCTCCTGTGAAGAGTTGACATGGAGTGAGGAATGGTGAGGACCAGAGCAGATTAGGTATTGCTCAGTGGAGCCAGCTAGGACAGAGGGCAACTCAGAGATCTTTCCTGGAAGCCAGGACAACAGCTGCCTTTTTCCATCACAGAAATTCAGAACATCCTCCGTAAGAAGGGAAGAAGAGGTGGGGAAGAGTTACTCTCGTATGAGTCAATTAAGATCGAAAGAGGCCAAGAGACCTTGAATTGGAAAGACTAGTGCTGGATAGCATCAGTTGTCAACTTGACACGCTTGGAAGAGGGAACTCCAATTGGGAAATTTCCTCTGATTGGCCTGTGGCCATGTATGTGAGGCATTTTCTTGATTGCTGAGTGATATAGGAGAGCCCAGCCCATTGTGGGTGGTGCCACCCCTGGGCAGGTGGTCCTTGGTTGTATAAGAATGCAGGCTGAGCCCAGGCTAGAGGAACAAGTCAGTAAGCTTCAATTTCTACCTTCCAGTTCCTACCCTGGTTTCCCTCAAGGATGACCAGGCAATGTAAGCCAAATAAACCCTTCCCCCACAAGGTGGTTTTGGTCAGTGTTTTATAACAGCAATAGAAAGCTGACTAGAACAACTATAATTTCTGCTGGTCAAGAAATAAGGGTGCAGGAGCTAAATTGTTACAAACAGTAAAAATAAAACATTTAAAGATTTTTAAAACAAGCACATATTATTACACATGATAATGGGTTTTATGATGGCATGTTAGTACATGTATAATGTATTTTAGTCAGATTCACTTCCCATTACCCTCTCTTGTCCCCTTCTCACAGCCACTGACCCCTTCTTTTTCCCCATCTACTTTCATGCCTATTTTTTTTTTTGTAAACCAATCAATGAGCTTAATTAGTGTTACTTTACTGGAACATGGGCAACTTGCTAGTGGTTACAACCTCTGTAGAAAATGTCTCTCCTATTCCCAGCAACTATTAACTGCCTATACAATACACAGGCGGGGGGAGTAGACTCGTGAGTCCTCTCCCTCAATGGCAGACCTTGAATTAATACCTGTGCAGGGCTTGTGCAGGTAATCACAGCAGATGAGAGTTCAGGAGTGCAATAGGCATGTCTCTGTCCTCTGGCTCTTACATTCTTTATGTCTCCTCCTCTGCAATGCTCCATGAGCCTTAGAGCTGGTGGTATAGATGTCCCATTTAGGGCTGAACATTAAACAGTTGTGCTTTCTCAGCATTTGACCAGTTATGAGTCTCTGCAGTAACCACCACTCACTTTTTTTTGAAGAGCATTTTTTCATGATTGCGTGGTTTTGCTTGTTGTATGGGTTTACCTAGATGTGGAAAAGACATTAAAATGAAGTATAAGAAGTTTATGAATGTAGAGATGTCTAGAAGGGAAGCTCCAGGCACATAGGGATAGTTATGAGGAATGCTTGACTAGTTTCCAAGAGGGAGGTGAGAATGGAAAAGGATGTGTATATTGCATGGTGCAGAGAGGGCTGCAATTAGATTCTGGTCAACTTTGGTTTTCCAGCGTATTTAATTGTTTTACTGGTGATTCTTGTGCCCTCCAATAGCTTTTCATAGGGGATAGTTATGAACCCACAGATAGCTTCAGCAACCCCAGCTCCAAGTCTGAGAAGACTATCAGTGCCTTGAGAGTGCTCCTATATAGGATATAGATGTAATTGCAGTCATCTTCAAGTACTGCCTGTGACTAAATGGAGTCAGACCTAGACATTGCTCAGCTTCGTCCTTTGCTCCTGTGAAGGGTCTGCTGATAAACATGGGGCACTGAATGAAGGTAAGATGCTTCGTTTTGATTCAGATGATTCATTTGTTCTGAAAGTGCAATGGGAGATCCAAATACGTGTATTTCAAAGACAAAAGAAAACTCCTCCAAACCAGCTCTTACTCTGATCTTTGAGCAATCATCATTGAAATTTAATAAGAAAATGATCTGTCGTCTGATTCTCATGTTCAAGAAGGATTTTTATGAGAACGGTGGGAGGGAGGAGTGGCACCTCTGTTTGAGCCCTGAGGTGGGGACCTCTTCCCTCTCGAGTTTCCCCCTCTTACTTTGAGTTGTGCTGCAATGTAGTCTATTTCTTTCCCTTTTTCTTTGCATTCTGTCTCTAATGCTTGACTTTCAATTTTGGGTTCCTCTGTTTCAATTTTGTATTTCAGGAAAAAAAAATAAGACTCATTTTACTTAGGAAGAACTAGGATCTCCTTTCTCATTTTTCCTCTCTCTCTCTCTCTCTCTCTCTCTCTCTCTCTCTCTCTCTCTCTCTCTCTCTCTCTCCTTGGTCTTTTTGAGACAGAGTCTCCCTGTAGCCTCAGATGGCCTGGAGCTCGCTAGGTAGACCAGGCTGACCTTGCTCTTACAGAGAGCCACTTGCCTCTGCCTCCTGAGTGCTGGGATTAAAGGCGCACACCACCACGCCTGTCCCTTTCTCCTTTCTTTACTCTTTGTGAAGTTCAGAGAACAGCCTCAGATTCTAGACTTTATGAGTTGTGAATTTCACTTTTTTCAAGAAACTTTTGATTGTGGAACAGGTTTGTTAGAAGAATATGAGCCAGTGGTAGAAGAGAGATGGGCTTCTAAGGATTCAGCACATTTCTAGGGACTGATGAATTCACGGAAGGAAGCAAAGGTCTTAAAACTCCAAGGGGAGAGTACAGGTGATGAAGATGACATTTTTATAGCATATATCAGTTGTACAAAATAATGACACTTTCGTATATATATATATATATATATATGTATATAATATGTTTTGATCATACCTCCCTCCCATTTCCTGTTTCCCCTCTTTCCAATGGTCCCCTTCCTTTTCCAAAACAGCCCCTGTTCTGCTTTCATGCCTTTCTTTTAAAATCTAGATTCTGTATGTAAGAGAAAAAAATGCAGTATTTGTCTGAGTCTGATTTATTTCACTTAACATGATAATCCTAGTTCCATCCATTTGCTTGCAAATGGCATTATTTTGTTCTTCTTAATGGCTGAATTAACTCCATTGTTTATATCTCACATTTTCTTTATCCATGCATCTGTTAATGGGCATCTCAGCCGATTCTCTAACTTGGCTATTGTGAACAGTGCTGCAGTAACTGTGGGTGTACAGCTATCTCTAGCATATGCTGATTTTGATTTCTTTGGGTTTATACTCTGAAGTGGTGTAGTTGGATCTTATGGTAGATCTATTTTTAATTTTTGTGAAGAGCCGCCATACTGATTTCCACAATGACTGGACTACTTTCTAGTTCCACCAACAGTGTTATAAGGGACCCTTGCCTACCTTGTATGCTCACCTGCATTTATTGTTTGCTTTCTTGATGATAGGCATCCTTATTAGGGTAAGATGGAATCTCAGTGTAGTTTTGATTTGCATTTCCCTGATGACTAAGGATGTTGAGAACTACCTGTGATATGAA
Organism: Nannospalax galili; assembly: GCF_000622305.1. NCBI lineage: Eukaryota > Metazoa > Chordata > Mammalia > Rodentia > Spalacidae > Nannospalax > Nannospalax galili. Next base: position 1,212,271 of record NW_008335053.1, read on the forward strand.
GAAATTTTGATGGGGCAATTGGTTTATTGCTGATTTCACTTTCTGGGAAGATGATGATAGTGTTCATGAGGCATTCAGATAAATTAAGTATATTACAACACTAATAAGTATATTATGTATCCTGTTACTTTATGAAGAGTATCATGATGTTTTATTTATGTGCTGTGTTTCTTCAATCTGGGAAGGGGCTCTGGGTTTAAAGAGTAGCATTAATCATCTACTTCTGCTCATGGAACATAATTAACATCACTCATAGTTATTTTATTGTATTATTTACTTTTTCCTCATCACGTAGGTCTCACACTCCCCATCCATCACTGACAGTTATCTCGAAGTGCTGCATCTCTGAATATGCATATATGTGGAGAGCAGTGCTGTTCATGTGTGCCATTTGATAGAATTATGAAGAACTTCAAATATTTACAGAAGGAAGTCTTATGAATCCCTGTGTCTGCCACTTAACTGCAGTGCTGATTGATTCATGACACCTTCCTCCTCCATGTTCCTCTTTCACTCCCCAGATTTATGTCTTTAAAGCAAACCCCGAACACTATATCAATTTATAAATGTTTCAGTACGTATTTGCAAAAGTCAACTCTCCCTTTTAAACATAACCACAAATAGCATCCAGTGTCTGTATTTTACTTTTGTGTTATAAATGGTCTTGTTTTCCTTTCTTTTGTGAGGACCCAAACAAGCCCATGCATTGCAAGTGGCTAATAATGTTTCCAATTCTCTTTTGGTCCAGAGGCTCCTGTTCTATTTCTTTTCGTCCTTGGTGTTTTGTTTTTGGTTTTCTTTTTGAAGAAGCCAAATAGTTTGTCTAATAGAGTTTCCATTGGCATTTGGTGTATTGCTTCCTTGTGACAGTGCTTATTATAGTCCCCTGTCTTCTCTGTAAATTGGACATCAGCTCCAAAGTTTTGATCAGCCTGAGGTTTGATTATTGGGAGGCCAGGCCACAGTACTTCACAAATGAAACTGTGCCCTTCGTCAGAGGGAGTGCAATGTCTGACTGTCTTCTTGGGATGCTATTAGTCCTTTGCAACCATTCCTTATATTTAATTCATTGGAAGATGCAAATGAGGATGTCCTACTTCAATAACTTCTGTCCTTGTAAATGAAATACTACTAAAAGAGCAACTTACTATTATCAGTGTTCCTTCATCAGTTTGTATTACACATCAGAAAAGTAGTCTAAATACTTGGATTTCCCCCTTTAGTACCATGTTTAAAAAGAATGGGTTGATTTAAAAAATATTTTATTTATTATTTTTATTTGTATGAGTGTATTGACTGCATGTATGTAAGTGCACCTGTGTCATGCAATGCCTGCAGAGGGCAGAAGAGGGCATTGAATTCGCCTGGAACTGAAGTTAGAGACAGTTGTTAAGCCACTATGTGGGTGCTGGGAATCGAACTCTGATCTTCTGCAAAAGCAGCCAGTGCTCTTAACTGCTGAGCCATCTCTCTAGGCACAAGAATGGACTGATTTTTGAAAGCGATCACTAAAGGTTTCTAAGTATAATAAATTCACAGATAATGTGTCTCAATGGACTGCTGGTATCTGTATTATTATGCAGATATTTTCATCGTGATGTAGAAAGTTATTCAAATTGGTTTATGAATCCATTCAACATGACTATGGAAGTCTTCATTTCTGGGAACTTTCTAGATAGTGTCAAATTCATATCCATGGGGGTTATGTTCTACATTCCCACAAGCTTTGCCAATAAAATACAGTTAATATTTAAAAAATAATTTCATTGATCTGTGAAGATAAACAGCTTCTTACATGGTCAGAAGTCACTTGCATTTTTTTGGTAAAGTCTCAGTTCACATCTTTTTAATGCATTGTATTTTTTTAACTTTTTAGAAAACATTTTATTTATTGTTTTTACTTTGTGTGTGTGAATGTATTGCCTGCATGTAGGTAAGTGCACCCATGTCATGCAATGCCCGCAGAGGTCAGAAGAGGCTGTCGGATCCCCTGGGACTGGAGTTACAGACAGTTGTTAGCTGCCATGTGGGTGCTGGGATTTGAACCCGGGTCTTCTGCAAGAACAACCAGTGTTCTTAAATACTGAGCCATCTCTCCATCCCTGAAAAGAAAGTTTATCTACCAATTACATTTTCTTAGAACCTTTGTTGAAGATTAACTGACTAATGGTATATGGGTTAACTTATGCTTACTTTGAATGCAAAAGCAATGTTATTTATTTATGTTTTTAAATTTATAATAACTGCATGATTAGAAGAAGCATTTCATTAGAGCTTTAACATACTCAGTAACACACTCCAGAACAAGAGTACTCCTCTTTCACAAGTGGCTGTAAGTTTCTAGGTTCACAGTTGAATTAATACAGTTATACAATATTGAACTCAGTATAAGCCCTGTGAGACATAAAATTGAATGAGTTTTTAACCTTTAAAAAAGATCTCCATTTCATTTTAGAATATATTGTTCCTTGCAGAAAGACTCATTGTTTTTGCTACTAGCACTGAGATGTTGGCACATGCATCTCTAATCTGTGTGTATCTATTACTAGTCATAATCGGTTGTACTTGGATCCTTGGTGCCTGTGTATGTCTATAGAGTCATTGGGTAGATTTCAATGGTAATGTTTATCACCTCTACTAATTAACATGACGTAAATTTCCATGCTTTCTCCTAAAATATAATACATTAAAAAAATTTGTTGATTTTTTTTTGTGTGTATATCACACAGAACATCCTAAATCATCTTATTCAACTATACAAGCACTTCCCAGGTGGCACCCTCCCATAGCCTCTTTCCCCCCACTGGAGCCCTTATACTCTGATATTCTTGCTACTGTCTGCTGTGTTGTCAGCACCCCCAGCCATTCCCCACTACTTGTCCATCTGGTGAATCTAGTCAGCCTATCTAGAGGTCTTTGTTTTAGGAAGGTCAGCTGTTCCTCATCTAGCAGCAATCAGTTGTCAATATTCCTTTAGATAAGATTGGGGTCTGCTGTTCATTTTCCCAGTTCTATACTAGGTTACAATCTGGGAGTCCCTTTGGCCACCTTGGCCAACAACTCAAAAGAAGCTATCTCCTATCTGGCATCATTGCTTGTTATGTAGCCTTTAGCTATGCATATGGACTCTTAAGAAATTATAAAGCCCTTTTAATCTTTGGTTATACTTTTCTTTTGGGTGTTTAAGACCATACAGTTGGCCCAGATAAACCAATTTATTTTTACTGTTAAGGTCATTTGAGGATCTGTTCCTCAGGGGTCACATGGGCTTGGGAGGAGCCCCTGGCTCCTTTCTTTTACCAGTTCCACCTATGTGGAGATAAGTCAAAGGTCCTGCTCAACCATGGTTGGCTTCGCTTGGAAGCATGGAGGAAATGATTCCTCTGTTTTGACCCTCCTCTTTGTAGACAGGACACTGGTTCAAGTTCAGCTAGTGGGGTTTCCTTGGCCTCTTTGATCAAGAGGACAGGTGACCCAACACAATTACAGGACATTTTGAGAGATGCTCATAGTTCCCTGGAACTAGTCGACCTAGGAGGGCAAGGAGCAAAAACTGTAGCAAAAACTGTCCTTTATGTCCCTCTGACCAAATTATTATAGGTCTCAAAGTATGTCTGTTAAACATCCAAGAAGGTTAGTTCCACCAGTCTGGTACTTTTAATTACTGTGTGTCATGTAGTTAAATCTTGGGCAAAGACCAATTGTTCTCAGATAAACCTTACATAGATTTCTTGATCTGGTATGTATAATTTGTCAGTAGGTTGTAGGAGTAATATGGTTCCCTCTGGTTTTTAAAACTAGCTAGGCATTGTTTATCTTTTGCATTGTCTCACCCCTACATCATGGTTTTTCCCACTTAAGGTGCCCCCATTTTCCCCTTTCTTCCTTACTAATACCCTTCTCCTGTGGTCCTACCTCTCTTGAGCTCCTTCTTTCCCTTTATTGGCCTCTGCTTTCTATTTTTTGATGTCCTGCCTGTATATTAAGTATATACATCATTTTCTTACAAACAAATTGCAAATAGTTTATCCTACTATATAATTTGCCTTTTTCTTTTTTGTCACATAAAATATTTTTATATAATAAAATTTATTAATGTTAAGTCATATAAGAAGCCATAAGAAGATTTCCTCTAGTTCAAGTAATGGGAACGTTCTTCCATACTTTCTTTAAATTGTTTTAGCTT
>NW_008335053.1:1216637-1217903 GCF_000622305.1 Nannospalax galili
GTTTTAGCTTTCATAGTATTGGAAGGCGCTATGCAAGCTGCCAAGGAAGAAAAATAATCAACAGTCCTTCTCAGCTGTAAAGCCTAAAAATCACAACATTGACTAGCCCAGCAAAAATATCCCTGATGGTGCAATTGTGACATGTTCACCTTGGGGGTAACCAACAGCTGTCTAATTGGACTTAAGGTCCTCTCAATAGGAGGGAATTCATGCCTGGCATGGTAAAGCTAGTTCAGTACCAGAGGTGAGAGAGGTCACAGACTCTGATACTAAAACAACATTATTTTTAACTTCATTCAAAATACTTATCTTTATACCCACAGGTAAGTGTAGCTCTCACCACGCATCAAAGCAGCTTATTTTTGCCACAGGTGGAGACTGTCACAGAGAGCCACAAGTGGTCAAAATGCAGAGGAAAAAGTGGCTGTGGATTTCCTAGCCCTAACTGATGCATATATAGTGCAACCCCTAAACTTCTGGCTGAAGGAACATCATGGAATATGGGGGAGGAAGGACTGTAAGAGCCAGAGGACCAGGATACCTGCTGCTAGATCGTGACTTCTAGACCTGACAGGGAGGTTGCATCCATGAAATCTCAAGAGTGTGACTTCCTAAACAAGACCTGCATAATGACAATGCCATTGTGGAAGGGGGGCATTGCACAAGGGTCCACTTCTAAATGAAAAATTATAGGTAATTAATGGCTGCTGAGAATCAGTTTTCTCTAATCCCAAGTGCTCAGTCCAAAACACAGACACATGAGCATCACTAAATGCACTCAGTAAATTGTGTGTGTATATTTGTGTACATATATTATGATATAACCATAAATAGAGAAGAGGTCACAAAATCAAGAGGGAGTAGGAAGTGAACATGAGAAGAGTTGCAATGGGTAGAAAGAAGGATGGAAATAATGCAAATATTCATGCATGAAATTTTTTAAAAAAATATTTTATTTATTGGGGCTGGAGAGATGGCTCAGTGGTTAAGAACACTGGCTGTTCTTGCAGAAGACCCGGGTTCAAATCCCAGCACCGACATGGCAGCTAACAACTGTCTGTAACTCCAGTTCCAGGGGATCCAACAGCCTCCTCTGTCCTCCACGGGCATTGCACAGTACGGGTGCACTTACCTACATGCAGGCAATACACGCATACACATAAAATAATAATAAAGCTGGGCGTGGTGGCGCAAGGTTTTAATCCCAGCACTTGGGAGGCAGAGGCAGGCAGATCTCTGTGAGTTCAAGACCAGCCTGGTCTACAT
>NW_008335053.1:1217913-1219424 GCF_000622305.1 Nannospalax galili
TTTATTATTTAATTTTATGAGTATGAGTATATTGCTTGCATGTAGGTAAGTGCACCCATGTTGTGCAATGTCCGTGGAGGTCAGAAGAGGGTGTTGGATCTTCTGGAACTGGAGTTATAGACAATTGTTAACCTCCATGTGGGTGCTGGGAATTGAACCCGGGTCTTCTGCAAGATAAGCCAGTGTTCTTAACTGCTGAGCCATTTCTTAAGCCCCTCATGTATGAAATTCTTGAAAACAAAATTTAAAAATTAAAATATCTGATCCAGGGCTAGCAAGATGGCTCAGCAGGTAAAGGTGCTTGATACACAAATCTGGTGACCTGAGTTCAATTTCTGGGACCCATGTAAAAGGGGAGGGAGAGAACTGACTTCACGAAGTTGTCCTCTAACCTTCACATATACACCATGGCATGCAGGTCCCCCAACTTTACACCCCCCCCCCACACACACACGCATAATAAATATTTCTTAAAATTTCTGATTCAAGTTGGGCATGTGTGTCACAACTATTTAATACTTTGTTTACAGACAAATGAAGTAATTTGTCTGTAACAAACAAACATAACAGAATCAATGTAACAGAATCATAACAGAAGGACAGAGTCCTTCTGTCCAAAAATAGTATCTCATTTCATGTCTTTGAATCTACTTTTTGCTTGAAATTGCCTTACAGTCTTTCCTCACATCAGTGTTGACTATTTATTTTATACCTGTGCTTAATAATTTTATTTTTGGTGCAGTAAAATGGAATTTTCTCTCCTGTTAGATTTCTTTGCATATGATGATTTCGGTACCTGCTACTTTACTGTTTTCTTATTTGTAGCTAGAAAACTTCCTATTACAAATTTCCCATTCATTCTTTTGTATTTTGAGATTCTATATGAATGTACTTTCTTCTTCATTCTAATTATTATTCCACTAGTTCATTTTTCTTGGCAATGCAATGGTGTCAAGTTCAACACAACATTAAGTAGAGGAAGAGAAAGCACTTGCCTTGTCTTGTTCCTGAATTTTGCATCTTTGGTGTTTGCTCATCTAGTGAAATTCTGGGTTGGGACTTTTGTTTGTGGGTCCGTGTTTTCGTCCTCTGGTTCAACTTTGAAATTGACTGATAATCTCTTCTTTTTCTCTTTCTGTTTCTTTTGCTTAAACTATTTTGAAGCAATACTCTTTTACTCTCAATTCATTTCCATAAGGCACTGAGCTTATTTAACCTTTCACATATTTTTAATAGTCTTTCTTTTTAAAAAAAAAATTTTAAAGTTCATGAAAATAGCCACAACATACAGCTTTTTAAAGGGCTGGAGAGATGGCTCAGCGGGTAAGAGCACTGACTGCTCTTGCAGAGGACCTGGGTTCAATTCCCAGCACCCACATGGCGGCTACAAACCATCCTTAACTCCAGTTCCAGGGGAATCTGAAGCCCTCTTCTGACCTCTGCGGCATTGCACGACATGGGTACACTCACATGCAGGCAATACACTCATACACATAAAATAAAAATAATAA
>NW_008335053.1:1219742-1236070 GCF_000622305.1 Nannospalax galili
AAAGGATTAAAAAATAAAATTGCATTTTAAAATTTTACTATTGTGTATGTGAATGATATGTGTATGGGTGTCATGTACCAGGGTGTGTGGAAGTCAAAAGGCCATTAGTTCTCTTCTTCCACTGTGGGTTCTTGGGAATCCAATTTAGGTCATTAGGCATGTGTGGCAAGCACTCTTACCTGAGCTGTCTGTTAGCCCAAGAACACACAGCTTTAACTTTATATACATTTGTGTATTCTCCCTTGTAACTACAATCTGGTCAGGTTTATTTGTTATTTGTGTATTTATTTATTTATTTATTTATTTTTTACTTATTTATTGGTACATGAGTGGAGGGCAAAGGACAACCTGCAAGAGTCAGTTCTCTCCTGCTGCTATGTGAGTTCCGAGGTTCAAACTCAGACTTGTCAGGGTTGGCAGCAAATGCTTTTACCCGTTGAGCCATCTCCTCAGCCCAGATGTTTCTAACAACTTCCCAGGCATTAAGCAGATGTTGGGTTTAGAGCCACACAATAGTCAGAGCAAGCCAACCTGTGTCATGCAGTACCTGTGGAGGACAGAAGAGGGCGTCGGATCCCCTGGAACTGGAGTTATAGATGGTTGTTAGCCACCATGTAGGTGCTGGGATCCTAACCTGGGTCCTCTGCAAGAGCAGCCAGTGCTTTTACCTGCTGAGCCATCTCTCCAGCCCCATCCTAGGCAGGTCTTGAGCTTGAGATCCTACTGCTTCAGCCTCCCTAGTAGGCATGTGCCACCAGACCTGGCATGATTTATTAATACATATATATTTAATATTTTAAAGCTGTCGTTTTTGAATTGCTTGCTACTTATATGTAAAAGTACAATGAATTTTTGCATATTGATTTTGTATGCTACAACCTTGCTAAAGTCATTTATTAGCTCTAGTAGGTGTTTTACAGCTTCCTGAGAGTGTTCTACATAAACAATCATGTCTATTTCATTGCAGACAGCCCCTTCCTTTCAATTTATTACAAGCATAATTCCCTTTACCTCACCAACCATAGTTACATAGTTGCTTTAATGTCCTTGCCTGAGAATCGTCACATCTGGGTCATCTCGGGGTTGGCATATGTTGATTATTTTTTCCCTTGAGAATGGCTTTCATCTCTGCCAGTCTTCTTTTGTTGAATAATTTTGGATTGCATCCTGAACATTGTGAATGTTATGTTGTAAAGACTGCATTCTGTTATGTTTCTCCAAGGAGTGTTGACATTTTGTTGTAGCAGGCAATTAATATGATTTAGACTTAGAACACCAACTGCCATGCCTGTGTTGGGTGGTGGCTCGGGTCTTGGATCAGTTCTTTAAGCCATAGTCACAGATTACTTTTCATTTGTTCTACACATGCATGGTTCATAGATTAACAAGTGTTTGGCTAGGTTAACATACAAGTTGAGGTTCTTATTTTCTTACTAGGGTTTCCCCTTATCTTCTGGCAGCATGGTTGTCCTGGCAGTCTTGTGTGTTCCATTGCTCATCTGGTTGGAAAGATGGTGAATTGTTTACCAGTATTTAAGGTAGTCCATACGGTTGTGGCCTCCCTCCGGGCAAAACCAAAATAAACAAAGAACTTACTTTGTACTGGCCACTTCTTCCAAGTTTTGTTTTCCAAACTATGCTTGCCTTTGCTCAACCTTCAATATTCTCAATATTTTTTATTGTATTTATTTCCCTGGAGTTTGTAGCTATTATTTGGTTTGGTAAGTGTTGACACCTCCATCATAACAGCTGAACTTTCTTAGTACTTTAAGCTATGAAAGTGTCAATTTCAGGAGGGAATCCAGCCTCCGCAGTAGGCTCCAGTGGATAGTTTTAGATCCAGTCTTTTAACAGTGATGTCTTAGCTCTTCCTTTAGCAAAGTCTGCTTTTTGGGGGTTGAGGCTGGGAGTGGCACTCCCTGTTTAACAAGCACATCTCTGAAGAAGTATTGCCTGCCTTAATTTAGGCTTTGAGTCTCACTGCCAGCCAGTGGAGTTCCATGGAACTGGGCCAGTGTCAAGTGACACACCTCCCACCTGTGAGCCTGCTGCCTGCACTCAGCAAGTGTCCCGGTTTGCAGAGCAAAGTCTGCCTTTACTAAGATCAGTAAAATCTCTTTAAATCTTTCATGTATGAGGATGCCTTTTAGTCAGATGGTGAGGAGACCACCTCATCTCAACCAAGGAATGCTGAAGCTATAGAAATATAGAGTAAAGAATGCAAAGGTTGAACTTCGAATTTTTCTAAATTCTGGGAAATATGTGAATCCAGCGCTTATTTTCTGCAGTTTATATAAATTTCATACTCAATTTTGAGTTCTTTCATTTAAAAAATAATAGTTTTGTTAATTCCTTTAGAATTTCAAACAATGTAATCATATTCACCCCTCCTCTACCTCCTCTCAGATTCACCTCCATCCCCCTATGAACCCAACTTTGAATTCTTTTTTCTTTTAAAGCCCATCAAGCCCAATTTGTTTTGCTCTTGGGTATGGGGCCATCCTCCAGAGTGTGGCTGTTCTACCAGTGGTCAGACCCTTAAAGAAAACTGACTCTCCCTCTCCCAGAAGTCATCAATTGCCAATAGTTCCTCAGTTAAGGGTGGGACTTTGTGCCCACCTCCTCCATCCATGCTGGGATTTAGCCTGGCTTGAGCATATGCAGGTCTTGTAGATGTTGTTATGAACTATGACTTCATAAATATAACTGTCCTGTTATTTCTAAATATAATTTCATTGTTGTCATCTACTGCCTCTGACTCTTACAATTTTTCTACCGTCTTCCACTATGATCCCTGAGCCATGAGGAGAAGAGTGTGGTACAGATGCCCCATTTAGGGCTGATCACTTTTCAGTATCTTATTCTTTGCACACTGACTAGTTGTGAGTCTCTGTGTTAATCACCACCCACTACAAGAAGAAGCTTCTCTGATGAGGGTTGAAAGATGCACTAATCTAGGAGTATAGTGATAAGTCATTAGGAGTCAGCTTAATACTATGTCCATTTAGCAGAGTAATAATAGGTTCTCTCCTAGGGTCTTTAACTCATCTAGTCATAGGTTCTTGGCCCTGATAACAGGGTTCCATTTTGCAGAGTGGGCCTTAACTCCAATTAGCAAGTGTTTGGTTACTCCCATGACAGTTGTGCCACTATTGCACCAGTGGGCATGTCTTTACAGCTTGCAGGGTTCACAGATGGGAAAGACTGATGATTACTTTCTCCTCTGGTAGCATGCAAAGCACTATCTGGCACTATGAAAGCCAGCCAGTAAGGATGAAGCTTCCAGGGCAGTAGCAGCTTGATTTTTCCATATTCTGTGACTCAAGTAGGTGGTGTCTTCTGAAATAGGGTCTTACTGTCAAGTTCTGGAGAGTAACCAAGATCAATGGCAATAGCCTATAATGTTTGAGAGTCCATGGGACTTCCCTGGGCAACAACTCCAAAAGAGATAACCCATTCCTTACATTGAGTTTTTTATTTGCTAACCTATAGTGTCTAGTAGGGGCAGTGTCCCTGTTATAGGGTAACACTATTTGCACTTTATATGTGTGTGTGTGTGTGTGTGTGTGTGTGTGTGTGTATATATATTTTTTTTCAGTAAGTGTCTACAGTGGTAGGTTTCCATATGACCCTTTTAAAAGGCCTTTAATGTTAGTTACCCCTCTCTGTAGTACTCACACCTCTGCCTTTCCCTCCCATTCCCACTGCATTCAACCCTTCTTGTTCCTTTATTCCCCCTTCCCCCTTCATGTCATTGTGTTTCGTGTTCTATGTCTCCTCCCTTCAAAGTCCCCCTGCCCAAGTGGTCCCTTACTAGTTTCCTGACCTCTATGGGTTTTCCAAATGAAATACACATATCTCAAAATTCAAAGCTAGCATCCACATATGAGAGAAAAAATGAAATTCTGTCTTTCTGGGTCTGGATCACTTCACTCAGGATGATTGCTTTGCCACTTCTTTTGTAAAGCCTTTTCTAATTGTACTAGTCTCATTACTTTAAAATCTCTTAGGAACTGAGTGTGGACTATGTTATGTGTTGCCCTTTAATACTTTCATGTGCACATGCCCTGTCTACCAGTGGACAATAATTTTGAGGGTAAGATCCCATTTTGCAAACAATTTATCTACCCAGCAGAGCCTAGCACAGGACATGCTGTCCTGGTAGAGTTAACTTGAGCTTGAAACTGGGAGTCTAACTTAACAGCTCAGAGCTTGGGTTTGCAGCAGAAAATAAATGCCTATAAATTTGTCTGTAAATTTCATTGCAGGTGGTCTTAAAACCATGCTGAGAGCACACAGGATGGACATTTTTACCAGTTGAGGGATCTGAGTTTGCAGTGCAAAATAACAGGAGTAAGGCTTTAGAAGAATAAAGAATGGCCTTGTGTAGCTGAAGATGTCAACTTAAGTAGAGGGGCTTAAAGGAGAGACAAGAATTATCAAGAAAGTAAACATGGTTATTCAACAGCTTAGAGGTTTAAGCAAGTTAAATCCTGGGGTATCATTCTGACACTTTAATTGAAATTAAAATTTAATATCACTGGAGTAATACATAACACTGAATAAGAGCAGTCCTTCCTTCTCGTCCTGCATATGAAATGTCAATATGACTTTTTTTCTCAGAAGGTTCTGTGAACCCAAGGAATTTTCTCAGCAGGGCACCTCCAGTTCAGCGTCTCTAGTTGCATATTGTTACTCAAGATACAAGTGTTTTTTGTGCATCCTGTGTCCATCAATTTGTTTCTTGACCCAAGGCCATCTAGTCTTTAAACTGTTTTGCTAGGAGTGCTGCTGGCTTTACTTTATTCTGCACATTTTTCTCTCCTGGTCCATCATGTCATGAACCCTTCTTGGTTTCTTCCTTACTGTCCATACTGTCCAGGGACTCATCATGCCACAATGCCTTGTCTCTGCTGTCCACGCTGTCTAACTCAATCTTACTACATATGAGAAACCAAGGCCAGAATGCCAGAGTCAGTTTCTCAAGGTTGTACAGTAATTTGATAGCAAAGCTGATTAGAATCTGGCTCCTCACTGAGAGTGCAGCGTGCTATTCCTACATGACACTGCCTGCACTGTAATAAATAAATAACAGCAACAACAGTCAAGATAAAATGAGACAGTGTGCTACTTCTGCACAATACTTTGTGCTGTATATATCAAGTAGTGTGTGCGTGTGAATGCATGCGGGAGTGTGCGTGTGTGTGTGTGTGTGTGCGCGCGCGCCAATGTTTCTTTTGTGTGAGTTTAGATGCCCATGCCACAGCATGCGTGTGGTCAGAGGACAAGCTTAATGCCTGGCCTCACCTTTCACCTTGTTTAAGACAGTCTCTTGTTCGTTGCTGCATAAGCCAGGCTTGCTGGCTTGTAAACTTCTGGGAATTCTTCTGTCTCTGCCTCCCATCTCTCCATAAGAATGCTGGGGTTATAGATACATGATACCATGCCCAGCTTTTACATGGGTTCTGAGGATTCAAACTCAGATCCCACACTTTCATAGCAAGTGCTTTACCCACTGATCCACCTACCCAGAACAGTAAAAGCTGGGCATTGTAGAGTGCTTATAATCTCAGTGCTGGGGAGGGAGGTAGAGACAAGGGGCTCCCTGGGGCTCCCTGGCCAGACCAGCCAGCCTAGACTGTGGTGAGTTCCAGGTCAGTGAGAGACCCTGTCTCAAAAAAAAATGTTGGGCTGTGCCTAAGGAGCAGCACTCGAGGTTATCCTATGGTCTTCACACACACAAAGATAGGTCTGACAAGGTAAGTAGAGTTTAGGTGGCTGGCCTCCAAGATGGGTAGACACCATGTCAATATTTGGTTCCTAGAACTGAGCTCTGTATAAAAAAATTAAAAGTTGTGTATATTTATAGAATACAACGTGATGTTCTGATATATGTACATATTGTAAGATGGTTAAATCGTGAGCTCTATTTTTAGTTGGGAATATTTATTAGGATTTTCCATAGCTTGGATAAAATATGCCCACACAGCCCTCCTTCCTTTGTTATGATTCTGTTTTTACCACACACCCTTCTGAGGACTAATTTGGTCCCACAGACACCAGATAGGAAGGAGGTAGGCTGGCTAGAGAATTTGAGCACATTTTTACCTTAGGCCCCAGAAAAGCTAACCCCCTGTGCAAATTAACAAGCTGTCATTCTAGCTATTCAGGGATTTAAATGACTTGTCCCCAGGGACTGGTGGCTTTAGGGAGAACTGACAGAAGTGATGTTCCAGTGCCCAGCTGGGGTCAGATCCTCAATGGCAAAGACTCTGCTGAACCATGCTGCCTGGCTCCTACTAACTGCAGCTTCCCAAAAAGCCCCTCCGTGAAGGGCTCTGTTGGCGTTGCTCACACTAAGATTCTCTCTCTCTCTCTCTCTCTCTCTCTCTCTCTCTCTCTCTCTCATTGCTCACACTAAGATTCTCTCTCTCTCTCTCTCTCTCTCTCTCTCTCTCTTCTTTCTTTCTCTCTCTTTCTTTCCCTCCCTCCCTCATCTCTTTCTTTCTTTCTTTCTTTCTTTCTTTCTTTCTTTCTTTCTTTCTTTCTTTCTTTCTCTCTCTCTCTCTCTTCTCTCTCTCTCTCTCTCTAGGATTGTTGGTGTGTACCAACAGCCCTGCACCAAGCTAAGACTCTTTCAAAGGCTGGGTTTCATACTAATAAAGCCTGATTCTAATATCAGACTTGAGAACAGGCCAAGAGAGGACTAGTAGCTGTGAGACCAGGGCATTTCCTGACTTCTAATTCAAGTTAGGGTGGATTGCAATTACAAGAAGAAAGAAAAACATTCCTGAAGCCAGTGAGCTTTCTATACTTAGTTTACCAAAATGTCCAGAAATCTCATTCTCAAGCACATTTAGGAGAACTGTGAGCAGACCTTCTCCTGTGTTATTGATTAGCATCACAATAATATTCAGTCCAAACCACCAGGAATCTCTGAGGTTTAATGCACCTTCTTTTATGCTCGAGGACCAGCAGGTGGGCTGGTAGCTTTGCTTCAGGTTTCAGTGGCAAGGTTGACTCTGGTAGAGCTCCCACGTCCTTCCTTCTCCTTCTAGGACAATAGCCAAGCAGAGAATGTGGTGGCAAAATGGCAAGTGAGACAGTCCTAAGATGCAGGTACATTTCAAGCCTCTGCCTCTGCTGACATTCCACAGACCAACGCAAAAATCACTGAGTGAGCCCAACTGCCTGCTTGTGGAAGAGCCACTGAGTTACACAGCAAAGAGTGTGGATATAGGGAGGAGTGAAGGACTGGAATCTGGCTAGATAATGTTAGGGTAGTTTAGGGGCTGAGTGTGGTCTCTTTTCCCATCTTTTATTGAATGTATCACAGGCATGAGGCAGGACAGGAGCCCCACAAAACTGCAAAGTGACGATGAAGTCAAGGTCAGTGCTTAGTACAGGACTTAAAAGAGATTGTGTTGGGGAGATGTAAAATTGTGATAGGACTAATGCCCAACCTTCCTATTATGAAGACTGGCCTGCTAATATTTTCTTCTGGAAAGAAATAGTTGTCAGGTACCAAAGGAGTTGCCAGTTTTGAGTAGATTAAAAATAGGTTCACCTGTTGAGATGTTTGTGTTTCCTCTTCTTACCTCCCTAAACATACTTTTTGGAAATACGCCAGCGTCACTACTGTCTCCCTATGGTGGGATAAGCAAGGAGGCATTTGTCTTTGGCATTGGCAGTAGGAGGAGCGTCCTGTACCACACTTCCATGCTGCTTTCTGTTTTTCTTTTGTCTCTTTCTAATCCCCCACCGCCATGGACTTAGAAACACAGGTTCCAAATTATCATATTTTCATCTTTTGAAATAAAATGTTATTGCATAATTTTAATTTGCATTCCTTTAGTATAATGTTTTTTCAAAAATCTTTTGTGGGGGCTCGTAAGGGCAGTGGCTACTCTTGCAGAGGACCCAGGTTTGGTTCCCAGCACCCACATGGCAGCTAACAATTGTCCATAGCTCCAATTCCAGGGGATCCAATGCCCTCTTCTTGCCTCTGCGGGCATTGGACAAACATGGCATCCTTACATACATGCAGGCAGAATACTCATACACATAAAATAAAAATAAATAAATGAAACTCAATTATCTGATTTTCTCTTAAATTTTTTTGTTAAGTTTTGAACTCAGGGCCTTGTGCATGCTAGGCAAACACTCTACAACTGACTTCTATCACTAGCTCTTTTCATCTTTCTATGTAACAACACTGTAAACGTGTCTGTCTGGAAGGACAGGCTTAGCACAGCCTGGGAAGTAGTGTATTAGCTCATTAGACTGGCTCTAGCACAAAGCATTCTCTGGACTTGGGACAAGAATATTTTATATTATATTTATATTTATTTATATATTTATTCGTGTGTTTGTGTGTGTGTTGGTGTTTGAGTGTGTCACGGTACATGTATGGAGGTCAGAGGACTTACACAAATTGGGGGATCAAACTTAGGTCATCACACATGATGGCAAGTGCCTTTTATCCCCTGAGCCATCTTGCCAGCCCAGATGAGAATATTTTAATTCTTCCTCTGACATCTCTGGGCCTTGGCAAGTTGAGTATTGCTAGGTTCTTTGTGTGGCCAGACTACTGTCTTCTGCATTCCTTGAAGGTGCTGAGCTAAATGCTGCTTTGTAGTCTTTGGCTATTCTGTGGGCAAAGTCAGCTCCATAGAAACCTGGGTAATAACCAGACTCCCAAGAACTACAGGTCTTAGTGTCCTGACATGGTTCCCAAGGGTGGCAGAGGCTAAAGAGATTTGCAGAGCAATAAAAGTTCTGCAAAACGGAACCAGCAGCAATTGAATAAAGGGACTGATTGATGCATTGCTTGTGGTCCAAGGTATTGAAAAGTAAAGGGATATTTGGTACATTATCATCAGAGCACTCAGGAGGCCCAAGTAGAAGCTGCCTGAAGCCTTACTTGCTGTTTCCAGGACCCTGTAACCATCACCCTTTCCAATCAGTGGAAATGGATTCTTCTATCTAGTGCCATTAGATAGAGTTCTCTCTGTCCTCCTTATTTTACTGCATGGGACAGAATGAGGGTGATTCAGAACTATGGCCCTTGGGATGATGAGGCCTTGGGAATGGCTTCTCCAATGATTTATCATGAATGATGTGTTTATAGGGGTGGGAAATGGAAATGGACCTTGGAAGTGGGCCTTGGGGGAGGCATGAGGGCACCTGTGGAGAATAGAATGTGATGATTTCAGAAAAACTTTGGTGCCCTGGCTTACTCTCACATTTCCTAATCATTATGTGTGGATTTTAAGGATTATAGTTTGAAGCCTTCTCTGGAGGGTAGCAGCAAGGTGGCACTCAGACTTGTGTGTGACTCCAGAGCAAGGCTGGGATTCGGGAGTGGGGGAGTGGGTAGAGGGTGTTCAGAAAGTCATCCTACCCATTTCATTACCTGAAAGTCAATACATGACTCAATTTCGGAATTTCTGTAAAAACTTTCATTTCAAATAAAAACTTTCATTTCAAATAATTGCTTGGGGTTGGAGATTCAGCTTCGTGGTAATATATTTGTGCAAGACCCTGGACTTGGTCCCAGTGCTAAAGCAAAACAAGCAAAAAAACCACAAAAAACCAAACCAAATTACAACACCCCCCCAATTGCTTATTTTGCTCCATGATGATTATAATTTTCTACACTTTAGGCACTGTTTTAAATTCTTAAAGGCATTATCTCTTTTAATCATTTTAAAATATAATTATCATCTATATTGTATAAATAAGAAAACTGAGCTCAAGAGAGGCTAGATCACTTGTCCAAGCCTACGTGTCTTTTTGTTCCTGGTTGAGCTTGCTGTGAGTCAAAATGACTCAAGGGATAAAGGGTTTATTTCTCCTCACAGTTCAAGAGTACAGGTCATCATGGCTGAGATTTAAGGCAGCAGAAGCTGGAAGCAGCTTGTCCACATCTTATTCACAAGAAGCAGAAATGATTGTTCTTATTTAGCTTACTCTCTCCTTTTTTTCCAACCCAGGAAATAGTGCCACCATTTTCAGTGTGACCTTCCCACCTCCGTTACCCTAATCAACATAATTCTCTATGGACATGCCCAGAAGCCCATCTCACAGGTGATTCTAGATCTCATCAAGTTGAAAGCTGAAATCCAAGATCAAGGTGTGACTTCTTCTCAGTTCATCTCCTTGTCATGAGGATGGTCCCTGTCTTCCTCTGCTTGCCTTGGTATGAGGCTATGCCCAAATTTTGTCTCTTATAGGGACACCATTCAGATTAGGGCTCACCCCAGTGGCCTTATACATTAATTGCCTCTTTAAGGGCCCTTTTGTCAAATATACTCACTCATCTCAAAGCTTCTAGGGTTAAGATTTTAATATGTGAGAGATTTTTTTGGGGAGACATGATTCAGTCCCTAACAGGTATGGAGGATGGGGGGGGGGTCAGTTCCCATTGACACTATGATTAAAACGCCTCTAGTTCTTCTTCTTTTTAAATGAGGAATATTCCATGGAACTGTTTGCCTCCCAGGTCTTCTTTTCCATTTGGTTAGCTATCTATGCTGTTCTGTTCTCCATAGATTATTTGAGGGTGCCTAAATTCAGGCCCTGTGTAAGTAGTTGGATCCAAACCGAAAATTACTAAATATATTTTGATTGTATTTAGATCTTCTCCCCGATCTGCATTCCCCTTACTAATCCCCACCCAATTTCATGTACTCTCTCTGTATATTAAGTCCTATAGAGTCAAATTTGTGTCCCCAAATGCCCTTCAGTATACAACCATCCACCGGAGCCTGGTTAACCTACTAAGAGTCCCATTCTTAAACGAGACTGACTCTTGGGGCTAGAGAGATGGCTCAGCAGTTAAGGAGCACTGGCTGCTCTTGTTCTGTGCTGTTCAAATCTCAGCACTCACATGGCAGCTAACAACTGTCCATAATTCCAGTTCCAGGGGACCTGACGCCCTCTTCTGTCTCCCGTAGATATTGCATGACACGGGTGCACTTACATACATACAGGCATAACATTCATATACAGAAAATTAAAATAAATAAAAAAAATTACAAAAAGAGACTGACTCCCCCCCCTTCTCATCAGCCATTGGTTTCTAGTAGTCCCTCAGGTAGGGTTGGGTATCTTATCCACTTTCCCATGTCTATGCTGGCATTTTGTCTGATTTGGGCATACGTGGGACTTGGCCATGCTGTCACCATTGCTGAGTTCATAAGAGTAACTTTCCAGCTGTCTGGAAAACTCTGTTTCCTTGTGGTCATGCACCACGTCTGACTCATAAAATCTTTCTGTCTTCTCTTCTACAATGATCCCTGAGCCTTTGGGGGCAGAAGTTTGATACAGGTGTTCCATCCAGGGATAATCACTCTGATTTCTTTGATAATTATCTGATGCATGAGGAAGCTTCTCTGGTAAGAGCTGAGAGATGTTTTAATCTATGGGTATAATAGCAAGACATTAGGAGTCACTTTAATACTATATCTATTTAGAAGAATAATAGTATTGGACTCTCCTCTATGGCCTGTGGCCTGTCTAGCCACATGTTCTTAGGCCTGATCTCAATGTTAGGAATGGGCTTAATCTTATGAAGTGGACCTTAAATCCAATTAAAAGGTGATTGGTTACTACCATAATATTCATGTTACTATTGCACCAGAGGGCATAGCTTGCCAGGCCAGTTGTTGTTGAAGCATGCAGGATCCACAGTTGGATAAGGTTAACGATTAGTTTTTTTCTCCTGGTAGCATGCATAGCACCTTCCAGCAGTATGAAAGCTAGTCAGTAGAGATGAAGCTTTGAAGTCAGCACCAGCTTGATTTCTCCTTGTTTTTTCTATGGCTCATGTACATAGCATCTTCAGCAATACAGTCTTATTGTGGAGTTCTGGTGGGTAACCAAGAGCAGGGGCAATAGCCAGTATTGTTTGAGAGTCTGTGGGACCCCTGGCCAACAGCTTAAAAAGAGGGAGTTTATCCTTGGCATTGGGCTTTTACTTTGCTAGCCTATGGCATCTAACAGGGGGCAATGCCCCTCTGTTAAGATAGCTCCCTTTAATCTCTTTTTATAATGCATATGTATACCTTTAAGAAGCTTCTACAGTGGTGGGTTTCCACGTGGTTTTTTTCTAAAGGACTTTAGCATTGGTTATCCCCCCCTCCACTCCCTCCTGTACCCTGTCCTCCCATTCTCCACCCCAATTAACACTTCCTATTCTATTATTTCTTTCCCCCCCTCTCTATTACTCTTGATCTACCCACAGTTCCCACTCTGAGTTAGGTGTGAAAATTTGAGCAAAGATGGAAGAGATACAAGAGTATAAGAGTATGAATATTTGGAGAAGAATCCAATTTATATCTTTAAAATTGTGTATTACATCTTAATAAATTACTTTTTATGCATTTCTTTGTGTGTGTGTGTGTGTGTGTGTGTGTGTGTGTATGTGTGTGATGACATAGAAGTAGAGGTCAAAGGGTAACTTGTGGGAATCAGCTTTCTCTATCCACCGTGTGGGTCCCAGAGATCAAACTCAGATTGTATGGCTTGGTGTTGGGCACTTTCGTTTGCTGAACCACATCACTGGCCCCTTGATTTCTATCTTAATCAAATATTCAGGTGTCCCCTTTACATTTAATTTAAATCTTTTTGCCCTATACTGTATGATGTGTTACCAGGCAAAAAGGCCTCTCCTATATATGGAAAGCCATTTGAATAACCAGAGGCTAAGAACCACAGAAATACAAGCTTCTGGGTACAGGGCAGCTAAGGACCTTGGCTGTGGACCCAAGGTGGGTGAAAGATTGAACTGAGGCTCTTGTTTACTGCTCAGTGCACTGAATTTCCCTGGTTCTATTCACAGATGAGCCCTAGCATATTGTGCCATAGCCACGCATGAAGTTAATTCATTTCTTTGTCATCAAGTCTGAAGAAGATTTTATCAATTACCTCCCAAGAGGTTCCTAGTACGTCTGTCTTGTTGCACTCTTTGGAGACTGTGAGACATGAGTGAAATGTGTTGAAGTACTTTGTTTAACAAGCCAAGTTGGGTGGTTTCCTATATGTACAGGTGGACCATATCTAAAGTTAGCACCATCCCAAATAATTTCTCCCCCTTTCAATTGATGTAATTGTTTCAGGCTGAATGATGCTCTCCTTTTATCTCCCAAATGAATGTTGAAACCCTAACTCTGTAGGATGAGGCTAGGAGGAAGGACTTCTGAGGATTAGGTCATGAGGGTGGGGCCCTTAGGATGGAATTTGTGCCCTTATAAGAAAAGGAAGAAAGCTGGGCATGGAGGCGCACCCCTTGAATCCCAGCACTGGGGAAGCAAAGGCAGGTGGATCTCTGTGAGATGGAGGCCAGCCTGGTCTATGTAGTTAGTTCCAGGCCAGCTGGGGCTATAGGGAGACCCTGTCTCAAAAGCACAATAAAATAAAGAAAAAGAAGAGTCTCTCTCTCTCTCTCTCTCTCTCTCTCTCTCTCTCTCTCTCATGGAGGCGCACCCTGAGAATGCAAGAAGCTGAGATCTGCAGCCCAAAGGAGAATGTCTCCCATACCATACCAGCACCCCAACCCCAGACTTTCCATCACCACATTTGGGAGAAATAAATGCCTGTTGTTTATAAGCTTCCCTGTCTATGGTACCTTGTCCCCTGTAGCCCAAATGACTGAGGCAGTAGTCATTCAGAAGGCTGGAAAGGGCTGTGGAGAGGAGAGGAAATCATGTGTTTCCCAGGGTTTATACTGGTTTAGGTCCTTCAATTTTGTTCTCTTATACATTTTCATGAAATAGTCATTGTATTTTTTTCCCATTCTGAGGTGGTGGGGCTTAAACACTCTCTGTCAGATGTTCTTAGATCTGAATTAGTCTGAGAGTCTTCCAGGGAACCTATATGTTAAAGTCAGTTTTCAGTGTCAGAGTTTTATGCCTTTCTGAGGTATAGGCAGAATGCTAGGAAGGTTTCACTATACCGTGGATGCATTTGACTCAAAACCATCATTTAAAACTGACGGCGATGAAAGGTAGTCAGGACAAGCAAGTGAACGAGCAAGCAAGCAGGGAGCAGGAGTGAGCAAGTGGCATCTGTTGAATGGTGAACCCCAAGAGTTCAATTACCCCAGTTTCCTCCGCAGAAGGTAACCATGGAAACCTCATAATCCAAAGCATCACCAGTCTCTAAGATGCACACACACACACACACACACACACACACACACACACACACATGTCCGAAAGGGCAACATACTGCATGAGTGTGTTCATGCATCCTTGGTTTAGTTATGTGTATGTGTTGGTGCAATGTCTTAGCAGTTTGTGTGTGTGTGTGTGTGTGTGTGTGTGTGTGTGTGTGTGTATCAAATAGAGTCAGTATGGGCTTTCGCTGCCACAGCCTTTCCAGTTCTGTTCTCAGGAGTGGTGAAAGAACATAGGTTTGTCCTAATGTTTGGGTATTGCACAGACAACTGGTTAGAATATGTGGAACAGGGAGTGCATTTGGAATTTAGTGCAAGGTGGTATGATGGTAAGATTTGAGCATATAGGAAGGTTTATAACTTACACCCCCACCCCCAATAGGTTTCTACTGCACAAAAGTGAGCAGGAATTAGCTATTTCACTATCTGGGAGATATTATTTACCTGGGATGGGAAAGTCAGCCTAGATTTACAATGACCTTCTCCTCAAACAATCTAGAGTATAGATACAAACAGCTTTGGGAGTATTGTTTTTTACAAAGCAGTGTCACTTTTGAGTGTCCTTTTCTTTCCCCTGTTCTGTTTTAAACCTCATTATTTTTTATGACTAGCCAGTACATTTCATGAGGGCTGTGTGAAGATTGCATGTGCGGACGGGCTGTTGGGGACAACTCATGGAAGTCTGCTAATGAAATGTGTCACTCAGTATGTGCACGATATCAAGAAGATGGTGTGTCACTTGGCACATCTTTGAGGGTAGGCAGCTCCGTCTGGATTAAGAATTATTTGGGGAAAAGGCTGTGTGAATGCTGGGGCTCTAAGCCAGGAGTGCCTGGCTTTCTGGGTTATGGGTGGGGGCTATACCATGAAAAACCTGGTCCCATGCTGGAGTCTGTATCAATTTAACTGGAGCTCTGTATGCACAAGTATGTGTGTGTGTGTGTGTGTGTGTGTGTGTGTGTGTGTGTGTGTGTGTGTTTATCAGCTCTGTCATTCCCTTTTGCTGGGATGGATGAATGAAAGACTTCTTTAGGGAACACTGGGAAGAAATCCTCCTGTTTGAATTCTTGCCTTTCACTTACATTTATAGCTAAATGTTCATAAATGCATAGGCATAGGTCTTGTTTGTTCATTAAAAAATGACTACTCACAGAATATTTTCTTGACCGTTTAAGTAGTCACTTCCTGGAAGACAAATTCACACTGCATTCTTCCAGCAGGGCCCAAAGTACTGTCCACATGGTCCTTGTCCCTCTGGTAGCTTTATTACAGCATCTGTCTGTCCTGTGTGGCGCTATTCCCAGGAGGAAAGGGGCCAGGTGAGAAGGCTGAGATGGTAGATGCCAGGTAGTTACCTAAAGTGCTGATATGGTGCAAGGAGCCCTCATCACTGAGTATTTACCAAAATGGTGCCAGAGTAGTCAGAGATGGACTGAAGGGAACCACCTAGTTGCTTTTGTACCCTTTCCCCATTCCTGAGGGGCTCTTCCTTATTGCCTGCAGGAGTTGATTCTATTCTGGATCCTTTTCACCAAGATTCTGAAAGGGCCTTTTGGCTCCTCACTTCCTCAGAACAGTTTGGGAAGGAAGAGGTCTTGTCTTTCCCATCCATTGTAGTACTTGGTTGGCAACTCCTATCCCTTCCTGCCCTGTGTCCTTTGTGGGCGTGTCACGAATCTTTAACAAGCTGTGATTCAGGAGCCTGTGGTTTTAGGTTATTTATCCTTTCATTCAACTGCTTCTAAGTGCCTTCTAAATGGCAGGCACTAGGGATACAGCAATGAGCAAGGTGCTGTTCTACCCTTTCATGAGCTCACATGCCAACTGGAGGGACAGCAGACGAACAGGCATTTACCATACAGAGATATGGTATAATAGGGGTTAGCCAGGCCTACGGGAGATTATAAGAGGGGTAGGGGTCCTGACCCTGTCTTCAGGGACTTACTTGAGTCTTCTTAGAAGAGCTGATGTCTGGTTTGCAACCTACAGGATGAAGGAGGGCCATCCTAGGGTAACAGGATGCTTTTCACAAGTGGGAGTGGGGTGCTTAAAAAATATAACTGTACAACTATATAACTGCAAAGCAAAACCCAATGTATGTATGTATGTATGTATGTATGTATGTATGTATGTATGTATGTATGTATGT
>NW_008335053.1:1236102-1239247 GCF_000622305.1 Nannospalax galili
AGAGAGAGAGAGAGCAGTCTGAGAGTTGGTATGAACTAGAGACAACTGGACAGAGACAAAAGGCTACAAAGTGGAGAGATGGAGTGAGAGCCTAGAATCAGGCATGTTTAGAGCCAGCAAGAAACAGAAAACACAGGTCCTTATTTTACAGATGAGGAAAACAGGGAAGAAAAAGCAAAGGATAGACAAGCATTCTAAAAGTGTGGAGTTGGAAGGCAGAGTCAGAAATCTAGAGCTCCTTGTTTCTAGTAGAAGAGAGGGGAAGGACAGCGAGACAAGGTGGGGAGGGAGCTGATTCAGAACAAGGAAAGGGAGAGAAAAGGAGATTCGCAGGCTCTGTACCACCAGGATTGAGAGAACAGTGAAAGCAGGGAAAGTTTAGATGAAGTCTGAGCTGGGTTTCTTCCTCTTCCTAGCCTTCTACCTTTTCCCCTTTCACTTCCTCTTTTTCCACCCTTCCAGCCACATTCTGCCTATGTCAGGGAACTGGTTGCTATGGATACTAAATGGCATTCAAGCAGGCTGAATTATTAAACCAGGGTCTTTTCTTTGAAGCCATGGCCCAGTATGAAGTGAAGTCCCATTAGGGGGTGCAATGTAGAGCACAGGTTTAGCCCAGGGCTGCAAGGTGCTTCTGTCTGGGTAAAGTCTTAGAACAGAAAGTGTGTCAGTCACTTGGCCCTTTTGCCTGATGGGGTTCCTGGAGTCTTGGAGAGGGGAGTGTGCATCTGCTAAGGTGGAGGGAGAAGGCCCTGTCTTGCTGAGATGGATTCCTGCCTCCCAGACTACTTCCTACCTCCTCTGCCTTCAAGCAACAGCCACAACATATTCAAATGGGATAAGAATCAAAACCAATGTTTTCATTATGACTGAAAGAACGCCATATTGTTCAAATTGGTCAATTACTTGTATTCAGAGAGGCAGAAAATAAATAGCAGGTATGTCCAAAGGGTGGTACTTGGCCATCAGGGGTTGTACTGATTCTGTGAATAGGTAAAGGGAATCTGTCATGGGCATCTAATCAATGGCCCTGCCACTCTCCCAAGCTTTTGAAGGGGCTGTCAAGGAGAGTCTTGTTTGTGGGCATGATTGTTGTTTGTTTTGATGGTGAAGGGGGGAGAGCACGGATGTTCATCTCTGGAGGAGATTCCAAGCCAGGGAAACCATCCGCCTTCTGCTGTCCTAGTTCTTTAAACTTTCAATGAAAAAACAAAAGGAAGCTCAGACATGTTGTGTAGATGCCTCTGTTGGAAGAAAGGCATCCTTGACTGGAACTGCATTGTGTCTGTGTGTGTCTAGCTGTGGGTTGGGGTCGGGTACAGAGTGTCATTTTCCCTCCCCTTGGACTTCAATAAGTTCTGAGACTGATTTGCTGAAGTGGGAAGACCTTTCTTTCTCCTTGGTTTTGTGCTTGCTGCTTCTGTCTAGAGAGGTACACTGCTGACCTCAGGTCCCAAGCCTCTCTCCTATCTCCTTCCTAAGAGGGGTTCTGGAGGCATATTTTAAATAAAATATTACATTTACTTTTTTAGTGTGTGGGTTATGTGTGTGTGCACGCACATGTCATGGTGGAGGAGATCAGTCATTTTTGTCTTTCAACCATGTCGGTCCCAGGGATTGAACCCAGGTTGTCAGGCCTGGCAGCAAGTGCCTGTACCTGCTAAGCCATCTTGCTGGCCCTCTGGAGGTATTTTTATGCTTAAACACACACACACACACACACACACACACACACACACACACACACACTAATAAGGGAAAGCTGATCTATAGGGCTGTTTCCACAAACCTGCCAACTTCTGAAAAACTAATATATAACCCCTTTTTATTTTTCCACTGCCCCCCTAGTGTCCAATTGAAGCTTTGTTTATTTAATGTTGAGGCTAATGCTCAGTTTACTGAAAGTCTTACTCACAGAGACTAACTTGTTTTGGGGCTTGATGAGAGGTTTAGGATTTGACTTGGGAGTCAGCCCTGGCTGCTGACAGGGTGAACTTTCCAATCAGACCTTCTTGGTAGGGAGGTGGGGGTGGTAAAGTGGGAATTAGCAGGGCAGGTTGCACAGCTCTTGACTTTGACTTCCATCTCCCACTGGACCAAGAGGAAAGAGTTGCTGAGGTGGGCTTCCTGGCTGGTCTGTCTCCTTCAATGCATGTCTCCCCATTTCCTCCATGTGCTAGGCTGAAGGCCAGCAGGTGAAGAGTTGGCAAAGTTGACTAAAGAGGGTCCCTGCCCACACCCAAGATAAGCTCAGCGCTAAGAAGGAAAGGCCAGCTATCCCTTTTAAATTTGAACCCTCAAGGAAGCCTTCAGAGAGGAGTAAGGAGGCCAGGGAGTAAGAGTAGGGAAGGAAGAGTGCCCTGCCCCCCACTCCCTGCCTGCTTCCTTGAGTCCTTTCCAGTTCCCTCTTATATCTTTACAGCCCACTGCCCCCACGCCTGTCCCTGGGAAGAATGTCTCCTCTGGCGATTCAGGAATTAACACAGTTGGGCCATAGAAGGAAAGCCTTTTCTGTAGGATTCTAGGAGGGATTACTGTTTTTCTGGGAAAGAGACTGAGAGCCAGAGAGACAGGAGAGAGGAAACCCCAGAGATTCAGGTCTAGCAGGCCTTGGAGACACTGGCTAGACTCACTAATTTTTAAGGCTATCCTTAGGGATCAGGTTGACATCCCTTAGAGTTCTCAGTTGGTTCCTGGAGACCTTTAGAAAGTGTCAGAGAGTGTAGAGAGGCTCCTCCCTGGCTTGGGGTCTTCTTCCCTTGGGCTGGGTACCTGGCTCAGGGACTATGCCCCCACTGCCTCACTTCCCCATCTCTCAAATTCCATCCAGAAGCCCTCAAGTGGCTTTTATTTCTCCTTAGATGTAGAGGATGCTCTTCTGATCGTTTCCACCCTAGTGAGGCCAGCGGTCAGAACCCTGGATGAGGTCTAGGGCAGGGTGAAGGGGTGGCCATGGCAGGGAGGGCACCGGGGTTCACGAAAGATCTGGTACTCCAGTGGAAATCGCTCAGGGAAGTTTGAGGTCACTGAACTTTTTCGCAGAAATCCTGACCTAAATTTCCGAAGCCTGTTTGCTACCCAGACCTGCGGGTAAGCCCAGCCCCACGCCCCGCCGGGTGCGCGCTCCCGCGGTCCCTCTCCCTGC
>NW_008335053.1:1239269-1248826 GCF_000622305.1 Nannospalax galili
CCCCCCGCCTCTCGCTGGCTCCGCACGCACCGCTCACCCGGCTGCGCTGCCTGGACAGCGATTTGTTCTGATTTGTTCTTCGGCTTGGATACAGCCCGCCGGTCTTCTCGTCTTTGTTATTTCCCCCAGCTGCCCCCTTTTGAGGGGCGTGTGTACGAGTCTTTCTGCTTGCCAGAAATTTCTTTTCCACTGTGTGGGCAGGAGACAGATATTTTTTTCTCCTCCCAGAACTGTCTTTTTTCCCCTCATTTATTTCGTTTTCCTTTTTTCCTCCTCCCCTGCACCTGCCTTCTTTCCCTTCTTTCTGCCGATTTCTCCCTCTTTCTCCTTCAATTTCACCACCTCTCTTCCTCCTTCCGTCCCTCCCTCCCCCTCCCCCCAACCTTTTGCGCTTTTTAAAAATAATTCAGTGATGCCTCGGGAATACTAGCACACCCTCCTCCTTCAGCTGAGTGCGGGGACTCTGCATTAATTCAAGGTAAGCCCGGGTTATTGCCGTGGTGGAGGACGAGGATGGTGCTGGCTGTGCTCCAGCGCAGGTGGCTAGCCCGGCTGCGCTGCACTCCTGGCTGCTTCGAGAATCCCCCTTACTGCTACCTGTTGGGGTGCATGGACATTGGAGGCTCCAAGCTGGTCCAGACCTCCTTGGAAGCTCCTCAGTGGGCTCTTCCTCTGCACACGCTGCCCTTTCCTTTCCAACTTCCCTGGTGATTGCCCGGACCCCTGTTGGTAATTTTCTGGGATGCAGTGGCATGTGCCTCACTGGGGTTCCCAAGGCTGGCATCTGGCCTGTGGCTTGCATTTCTCACCCAGCAGCTAGGGAGGCTCTGTGTTGCCCCAGGAGTGGAGCCTGGCTCGGAGTTGGTGCTGACTTAGTGGTTTGGGTGAGCCTCTGGGCCTCCCGCAGTCCTTCAAGGACTCCAGACAAAAGCTCCTGGAAGTTTTGTCCAGGGGTCAGTTGAGGGGAGGAAGCGCTAAGCAAGTGACTGAGCTTCCAAGGAAGTTTCTGGGAAGGAAGCTGCATGCACCTTTGCAGGTGACTTGGGACTGGTGTAGGTGACCTGGGTGTCTCTGGAGCTACTAATTGGAGGTGGGTCCTTTCTTGGAAGAGGGCTGAGAATTGGGGCTTGGGTTGAGGAGAATCCCAAGAAGAAGCTAGGCTACAGTGACTTGACCAGGTTTGGATGTCTCCCTGCACAAAAATGGTCCCTTATCCTTTCTTAGGGGGCAGAATTTTCAGTGCCGTTTTGGGGAAGGGGGATTATGTCTGTGTTCAAGAAAGAATGATGGGGGACACTTTCCTTCACCTCCACCATCTAGGCTTCCTCCTTAGGGTAGGGACTGAGGTGGTAGGTAGTTTGGCCTCCCACCTAAGGTGTACGCATGTTTCTGGCTGGAGGTGGAATCTTTGATCTACTCTTGTGATTATGACACTTTCACGCCCTGGTGGCCCAGACCTAGGAGTCTTCATATTCTTTCCCTTCTAGGACTGGGTGTATTAGAACATTCATTCTTATCTTTGGCGAATGGGAACCACCCTGTATCATAAGACATCATTCTCTAAGGCAGGATGGCTTAGTCCTGAGAGGGGGCTGTGAAAGAGGAACCCAGAGGAGTATTTTCATGAAGGGAAAAGGTCTTTCTAATACTTAAAATAAGAACACTGGTTTATTCTGACTGACATCATATCTAGAGGAAACAGGGTACCTTCACTGGGGTTGGGAGGTGGGGTAGAAGATGCTGGGGGAAAAGTTTGTATTGTCTCTTCCAAGTGGAATTACTGATTGAAAATATAGACTTCCTCTCTTGCCAAGGCTTGGCTCTTGTAGGATTGTGCTGTGTCTCTAGCATCTAGAAGATGACCTTGTTTTGTTTGATTCCTTTCTGCTGGTCACTCACATGCAGATCCTACTAGTCTCTCTGACCTGGGGAGATGCCTTTATCACTTTGGAGTATGGAGTAATTATACCCCTTATTATTCAAGTCTGGGTGCTTTTGAGAGTAGACATATGTTAGTAATGCTTATATGTGAATGACTTGAACAGAGACTGTTCATATAGGTAGAGATAATGATTGGCATAAGAGTGAATGTATGGTCACAAGTAGGGACAATCCAAGAGGGGACACACATTGCATTCATTCATTTGGATCTTGTATCTTCCTTCTTAGAACAGTTCTGACTCAGATTTCAAGATTATAATTCAATTCTCTATGAAAAATCCAGCTTCAAAGTATAAAGCTCTGAGCTGGGGGGTATAATTTAATGGTAGAGTGTTTGCTTAGCATGCTCAAGGCCCTTGGTTTGATCCTCAGCTCCTTAAAACAAAACAAAAATAAAGACCAAACAATAAAAACTAGATCTCTTTCTTTTGATGAACTCCTTCCCAAACTCCACCAGTCCCTCTGAACTGGCCATTCCCAGAATGGGACTGCATACTAACAGGCCTCAGGGACTGCAAATTGAGAGTGATTTACACGGAGCTGTTTCTATCCCTCTGTCTGCTTCCTTGTGGGATTCATGAGCCTGGGGCTCTCAGGAGGCTGTCCTACCAGGAGTTATGGGGGTGATGCTGATGGCAGCATGACTTGGAGCAGTCCCTGCACATGGGGCACAGGACTGAGCTATTGGAGCTGGTTGTCACAAGTCCTGCACCCCACTGAGGCCAAGGTCGAGTGTTGGGCTGAAGGGAGAGAACAGGGAGAGAAAAAAAATCCTGCATTGTTTTCTGGGTTTGAACTGAGAAATTCACATTCAAGAAGCGTCATTTTGCAGGAAAATGCCTGATGTTTACTTCCTTGCTGTGTGAGGGAGAGATAAGTCTTTTTAGGGGAATGCCGGTCACAACTTCATCCCCCCTGAGAATCTGTCTGCCAGGCAGCTAAAAAAATTAGCTACTATTTATTGAGTTATTATTATTTTTCAGATACTGTATCAAGCAGTTTCTAGACCTTATCATAATCCTTGTCTAATCTATCAAGTGTATGCCTCCATTTTATAAATGAAGAAACAGAAGCTCAGGAAAGTTAAGTAACTTGCTCAAGTTCATCCAGAAGTAGGGGGCAGAGCTGGGGGCTCAAATCCAGGGCTTGCAGACTCCCTCCACACAAGGCTGCCTCTGTGTGAAGTGGGTGGGGTCAGCACTTAGAGTAGAAGTTATCTGCAGGTGGATTGGGAAGGTAGTTCACTTGTCTGTCCTCCTCCGTGGTTTTTGTTTCATGTTGTCTCTAACTTTTTTGTCAACAGTATTCTAGCTGAGTGTCTGTGAAGTTTGTGTCCGTGTTCCCTGGGGTAATCTCTGTCTTGGATTCTAGTCTGGTGTGCACACAAACCCTAGGTGGGAGTGCCAGGATTATCTGGTGGAAAGGTAGAGCGTATGTCACGGTCTGCTCCTCAGTGTCTGTGCATTTTAGTAAAGTTTGCTTCTCTCAGGATATCAGTGACTGACTTGGAAATTGGAAAGCACCCCCCACCCCGCCGGCTCTCCCAGAAGCAAGCCTATAGATTAGTTGGGGAGCATGATGGTCCCCAGCTGATAGTGTCATGAGTAGGTCACTTAGACCTTTCTCCACCATGGAAATAAAACTTGAGCCTCAAGTAGATAATTCTGGACATTATTTCAAACTTTTTACTCTTCCATTTTACCCTTAGCACTGTAATTTATCAGACCAAGAAGAGCATCCTCCAAAAGAAACAGATGAAAAAGCATTGGTTTGTAAGACTTCATTTCCACCCTGATTTGGCCCCAATAAGTAGCCTTGGGTTAGTCACTAACCTACCTGGGACTTTATTTACCCTGTCCAAAAATGAAGGTTGGGCCAGATGAGCCCATAGCATTTATTCTAGCTCCAACTGTCTAAGACCTCACAGTTCTAGGTGACTTTGCACTTACATGCCCTGCAGATTCTAGGCAGAGCCATTCCTTCTGTGTTTGCTCTTGGAATGGTGGTAGACGGAGGGGCCAGGAGAGGAGCATCCTAGGGTGAGCAGCGACTGCCCTTGGTCTCCTGTGGGCAGGCCAGTTTTGGATTAGAAAAATGAGATGGTTTTTCTGTCTAGAAGAGAGCCCTCTTTCCTGCTGGTATGTGCATCCCAGTGAGTGAAGGAGAGCTGGGAAAACAGGAAATGCAACAGTAGGCTAACAACCATGTATACAAAGTATGCCCCGACTGATGAGTTGTACATTAAGGGAAAGAGGTCAGGGTGGGAGGTAGGACAATAGGAAAAGATGGACTCTAAAAAGATAGAGACGTAGTCTTTGTCCTTATGGTGATTAAGGTGCAGTGGGAAGCCTAGATCCAGTGCATTGGATTAAGTATATATGTTAAAAACTCTAAAGCTATTTGCGGTAGCAACAGCAAGAAAAGCAGTGCAAAACCATTTGTCATAGTACAGATGAGATTATGTTCAAGCAAGGCACCTTCCTGGCAGAAGCAAAGATGTAAATGGGAAAATTGGTGCTAAGGCTGTAAGCTTTATCACTAACATGAAGATTCTAGAGAGTTCTGTTGTCTGTGGTACATGCATAGCCTTGGATTTCAGTGAATGAGATTCTAAAGCAGAATAGGTTTCACTAAAGATGCAGTTTCCTGTCTATGTTCATATGATATTGCTCAGAAAGATTCATCCTTTGAAATCTCTGGGCCTTTATAACTACACTGGCCATATTTGAAAATTATTTCTCCTATAAATGAGTCTAGGACTAGGGTGAAGAGAAAAATGCTACAGACTCTCATCTAGGCTGATGAAGTGAGCCGATGACTGCATGCTGGGGGAGGGTACAGCAGCTGGAAGTGCCTGGAGGAAGATGTGATTCTGTCCCAGGCACCCAGCCTGTGGCAGGGGAGTGTATCTGTTCCTGTGGGCTATGTATAATTTCTGACTTGTGAAACACAGAAAGTAATGATGGATATGGCTCTTTGTGTGTGTATGTACACACATGTAATGTGTTCATGTGTTTGTATACACATGTGTACATGTGTGTAGAGGCCAGAGAATAACCTCAGGTATTGTTCCTCTGGTGTAGTCTATCATTATTATTATTATTATTTTTTTTGAGTCAGGGTCTGTCACTGACCTGGGAATTGCAAAGTACGCTAGACTGGCAAGCAAATCCCACAGATCCCCCTGTCTCTGCCTCCTCAACGTTGGTGTTACAAGTGTGTGCACTATGCCATGATTTTTTTTTTTATTAATGTGGTTCAGGTCCTTGTGCTTGTAAGGCAAGCACTTAAGCAACTGAACTATCTCTTCAGCCCCTGGACATCATTCTTGCTCTTACGTGATTGGTTTCTCTGTCGAAGCATCGTACTTAAATAAAGTATTTATTTTACCAAACGGTGTGTTCTCTGATTATAGTACAGTGGATCTGGTCTTGCTTAATCCTTACTGGCTATATGATCAGGAAAGAAATCACTTATTCTTCCTGGTTATCAGTACACCAATACTGTACCCCATCTCTCAGGACATTCCTGGTCACCCAAGGCTCCTTCCTGCTTTAAAATGAGTGACTCTTCTGTGATTTTTTTTTCTCCCTACCTTTTTCTTTCTTCTATGTCTTATTCTCTTAGCCTTGACTAGTTATACAATAGATTTTTTTGTTTGTTGTATTTACTGAATAGAAATTTGATCTTTGTTCTTAACTTAAAAAGTGATGGGAGCCGGGCGAGGTGGCCCACGCCTGTAGTCCCAGCACTTGGGAGGCAGAGGCAGGTGGATCTCTGTGAGTTCAAGGCCAGCCTGGTCTACATAGTGAGTTCCAGGCCAGCTGGGGCTACAGGGAGACCCTGTTTCAAAAAGACGCCCCCCCCAAAAGTGATGGGGAACGTTTTAGATTTCTGCTTCTTAAAGTAAATTGAGTTACTCTTGACTTACTTAGCCCTTTATTGATGTTTTCTTGAATGTAACATTCCTAAATACATCAAGGTCCCCCCTTTTCTTAGGGAAGGGAGTCACAGTGACAGATGATGCATATCCAAAGTCCTCTTTTCCTTGATCAGGCTCTGGGTGGGCTGTTTAGGGCTCAAGTCTAAGAGTCCTAGTTGAATCTACCTTTGTCCTCAGATGAGGTGAGTCAGCTTGCAATTTTTGTACCTGAGTGCTGGCTCAGAGTCGCCCTGGGGTGTGGGGAGAGGAAAAGCCTGAGCATGGGGTGGGGTAAGACCCCAGCGTATGCTCCAGCTCTGTTAGTCTGTGGGAACCCACTTAACTTCTCTCAGCTTCTTCCCTATTTCCCACTCTTCTGACTTCTTCTTCCACTTCCTTTCCCCCTTTTTCCTCTGCCTCCACACCCCTTCCTCTCTCCATTTCTCCTTCCTTCCTTCTCCCTCCCTCTCTCCCTCTCTTCTTCCAAACCTTCTTCCCTCTCTTGCCCCCATCTCCTTCCCTCTTTCCCCTACTTCTCCTTCTTCTTCCCCCCCCCTTTCTTTCCTTCCCCTTTCTGTAAGCATATTTTGAGTTCCTGTTCTGGACTGGGTAATGATTGGGGTACTAGGAATACAGCAATGAACAAGACAGCCAAATAGTCTACTTTCGTAAGATTCATATTCTGCTGCAGAGAGAGAAAAACAAAATTGGCCCATGATCAATGCTATTCAGAGGATTGAGCCAAGGTGATACGGCAGTGACTGGGGTGCTTTTATACTGACATGTCAAGGAAGACTTCCAGGGAGGTGATGTTTAAGCTGAGGATCAGAATGGCAAAAAAGCAAAACAAAACAAATCAAAAACCAAAGGATTTGTATTACCAATTTTCTCTGGCACAGGAGGAATAAATTATATCGTATATAAATTGTTTTTTGGACTACAAAACAAATGCAGCACTTTATACTTCAGGCAGACTTCTGTGAGCTAAGCATTGCAATTAATAGTATCAAGTTCACTACTTAGCCTAGGAGTAAATGTGGGATGGATTAAATTGCAAATATAAATTAGGAGTTCAGAGGAGATTTTTAAGACATAAAAGCAGATGATACCTGTGACAGGCATTTGTCAAAAGAAGATGTGTTCCTTCCGCTCTTGTTGCTAATGGGCCGAGTGATTTCCATCCACATGTTCCTTGGGCATCACCAAGGCCTGGAGAGAGGAAGGGGATGGCAGCATGGAAGGGATAGAAATCCTGAGGATTTTCCACATTGTTCCTCTTGCTCTTCAAGGCTGTTTTCACTTAGAGCAGAGTTTGGCTTATCTGAAGCTGGGGAGGCCTTCCTTTCACCTGTGTGTCTAGGAGGACGGCTGCTCCTCTCTCACTGTCCAGACTACAGTCTCCACCACCCTTGGCTTCCTCCAGCCCTGCCACATTTCACACTTTTCTCCAGTTGGGGGCTATGGGAGGAGACCTCAGTCCATTCTGTTGACTATCGGCTATGACTCTGCAGACCTAGTTCCCTCATCGGCTGAGGGTTGAGACAATGTAGTCCACCTACTGCATCCAGTGTCCTGAGTCACAGCTTTTCAAACATGGAGGTGTGACTCATTTAACTTCAAGGCCTGGAGAGGCTCAGGGGATAGCTGAGCCACTAGACTGTGCAGCCTTTACTCTGCCATGCTTTATCATCCTTCCTACACTTAGCAACTAGAACCGGGATTCATAGACTTCATCAGGGTCACACATTTAATTTCTGGGGCATGTGGAGTAAGTATTCAGTCACAAGGTGGGGGAACTTCAGGAAGAACATCCAGTCCCAGAGTGTGTTTCCCAAACCAGCACCATCAGCACCACCAAGAGTGTCTCTGCTCTATCCCAGAGTTCTGAGTCAGAAATCTGGGACTGAATCACCTCCAGGTGAATCTGATACACATGGGAGTTTGAAAACTTCAGTCAGAAGACTGGATGGAGGCTATTGTAGGGCACTCACCATGGACCAG
Organism: Nannospalax galili; assembly: GCF_000622305.1. Classification (NCBI taxonomy): domain Eukaryota; kingdom Metazoa; phylum Chordata; class Mammalia; order Rodentia; family Spalacidae; genus Nannospalax; species Nannospalax galili. Next base: position 1,247,134 of record NW_008335053.1, read on the forward strand.
GAGTGTGGCAAGTTATATCTTTCTGAGGGAAGGAATCCTTATTTCTGTCTTTCAGATGAGTACAAAGGTCTACAATTTGGAAGAAAATAATTGGTGGTGGAGCCTGAGTTCATTCAAGTCTTGTCTTCAAAGCTAGATTTATTGTGAAATGTGAATTCCTAATTAAAATTCATATGTTACTAATCATTTATATTTCAATGTGAATTACTTTTCTGGCAATTTTCAGTAGACTAATAAGTAGAGAGCTGGAGTAGCTGGAATGGACACCAGAAGACCTTGCAGGTATCCCATGGGAATTTTCATGTGCTTGGCAGTTTCTCCTCCCCAGTATTGGCTGGGCTTCTCCAGATGGGGACCGAATGACTGATCCCTAATGGTAGATGTTTCCTGGTTCCAACCCTGATTTTATAAACCTCCAGTATGTACTCTCCTGGAGAGTTTTCTTCCCTTCTCCTGGCTTCAACCATCATCCACATGCCAACAACTTCCAAATTTATTTTCTAACTCAGGATTCTCTTTTGAGCTTCAAAATGTCTCCCCAGGGGCTGGAGCCATGGCTCAGTGGTTAAGAGCATTGATTGCTCTTGCAGAGGACCTGGGTTCAACTCCCAGCAACCACATGGCAACTATGAACCATCCTTAACTCCAGTTCCAGGGGATCAGATGCCCTCTTCTGACCTCCACGGCATTGCATGACACGGATGCACTCACATACGTGCAGGCAATGCACTCATACACATAAAATAATAAAAAAAATAAAATATTTAAAAATATGTCTCCCCAGTTGAAAAGTGTCTATTTGTATGTCCGAACTTCTTAATATCTGCTATTCCTCTTCTAAATCAAACCCATCACCATTTCCCTCATCTGGTCTTCCCGCCACATAACCTCTTTCAGCAAATGGTACCAATATTCATTTATTTTACCAAGCCAGAAATCCAGGGGTCATCTGTGATTCCTTTTCCATCCCACTCATCCATTCTAGTTTACCTTGAACCTGCCTTGGTCTCTCTGTAAGGGCCTGGCTAGACACAGTTACTTCTACTAGGAAGATTCCCTGGATTCGTTGTGTATCCATCCATCCTTTTCCCTTGTATTCTTTCAGCATCTTGTACTTGCCTGTGTCACCACACTTTAGGTAGTGTTGTAATTGCCAGCCTTTACCCAGACTGTAGGCCCTGATAACAGTGTCTTTTATCAGTGTCTCTAATGGTTTGTGCTTAGTGGATAGCCCATAAGTTTATTGAATATTTAACCAAATAAGGAAGCCACTCTGGAACCTGTATCAAATCCTGATTCTTTTTCCCTCTGTGTGGGAGTGTCTTCCCTGACTGGAGTACACTGTCCTCACCATAGCACTTGTTGGCTAATCACTCACCAAGGTACTTATCACTTGTTGACTGTAAAGTGACAGCCAGGTTCCACCAGCTCCTGAGAGACAGTGCTGAGTTGACTGAGGATGTGATACGAAGGTGAAGGAGTGTGAGTGTGTGTGTGTGTGTGTGTGTGTGTATGTGTGCATGTGTGGTTTATGTGTGTACATGTGTGGTGTGTGTGTACATGTGTGGTATGTGTATGTAGAAAGTGCTGCTATGAAGCTGAAGTGGAAGAATTCTATATTCTTGACAAATTTTATATCTGACAATTTAAAAATATCTTAATTAATTTTATATACATACAATACGTTTAAAAA
>NW_008335053.1:1252352-1269846 GCF_000622305.1 Nannospalax galili
TTCAAGTTTCAGTTCATGGTTTCTCAGTCCACTTGCTTTGGACCTGGCTTTGTGGTGGTGCAGTACGTCATGGTACCAGGAATGCAACAGGGGAGGTCTCTTTATGGAGGCCAGGTGAGGAAAACAAAAAGAGAAAAGAGAGATTGGAGGCTCAATATTCTCTTCAAGGCCATGCCCCATCATGACCTAACATACTCACTGGGCTCTACTTCCCACCTTCTAACAGTACCACAGGTTAGTGACCAAGCCTTTAGCAGATGGGTCTTTGGAGGACATTTAAGATCAAGATCATAATGCACACTACACTTTATAAAGACAGGGTGCCTTGGTATATAGATTTGGCTGGCCTGAAACCTTCAATTCTACCACCACGATTTCCCAAGTGCAGGGATTACAGGTGTACATCGCCATACATGGCTCATCATACACTTTCAATGGTTAGTTCAGGGTAGCCCTGTGCTATGCTAGCAACAGCTTCATCTTCCTTATGCTTCACTGCATCTCTCTTTCTCTTTTTATTTATTATTTTTATGTGTATGTGTGTACTGCCTGCATGTAGGTAAGTGCACCCATGTATCACATACACTCCCCACTAATAACTCCTAGAGCTATCCCCACTCCTACCCCTTCCAACTTTTTGTCCCCATACTTTTTTGGTCTTTTTGAGACAGAGTCTCTCTGTAGCCCCAGCTGGCCTGGGACTCACTATGTAGGCCAGGCTGGCCTTAAACTCACAGAGATATGTCTCCTGAGTGCTGGGATTGAAGGTGTGCACTGCTATGCCCAGCTTGTCCCCCCTTTTTTTAGTAACTCACCTAGTGCAATTTGTGCTGTCCAAGTACTCATGGGTATAAAACTATTCACTGGAATATGGTGGACCTACCAGGGGCCATACCCTTAACAAAAACTGTCTCTCCCTCCCTCTGCAGGGAGTAATGCTCCTCCCAGAAACCACAGGTTGGCAAATAAAAAGTCCAGTGTCGAGTGTGGATGCCTCCCCTTCCGTTAGCTGTTCGTCGTAGGTGTCCCAGAGACCACCCCCCCAAAGAATATGGGCTATTGCCTTTGCACTTGGCTGCTCACCAGAACTTGATGGTAGATCCTATTGTTAACGCTAACACATACTTTGTTTATAGGACATGAAGAAATCAAGTGGTGCTGACCAGGAAGCTTTCTCTTTGCTAGCTAGCTTTCATAGTACTGGAGGGTGCTATGCAGGCTCCTCAGGGAAAAAGTTATCAGCAATTTTACCCAACTATGAACTCTGTGAACTACAGTGATGATCAGCATGGCAAGTTATGCTTGTGAATACAGTAGTGGCATAAGTGTTATTGGGGGTAACCAGTTGCTTTGTGATTGGATTTAAAGCCTGCTGTACAGGAGGAAAAGAAGACCTGATACTGCATTCTGGCCAAGAATTCATGGTTGTGTGCTCATAAGCCCTAATGGCAAACCTACTATTACTGTGCTAAGTGCACATAGTATCAAACTGTCCTCTAAATTCATATCTCCATACCATAGATTAGTACAGCTCTCAGACCTTGTCAGAGAAATTTATTCATGCAGTGCAGGGTGCTTAGCCAGCCAAAGTACAAAGAATACTCCTTTGTGGAGTGCTCAGCCATAAATGGGACATCTATGTCACTCCACTGCTCAAGGCTCAGGAACCATCATGGAATATGGGGAAGAAAGATTGTAAGAGCCAGAGGTCAGGGAGAACCAGGGTGAAATAGTGTTTTCTGGATGTGACAGGACTGCTGCACTCAGGAACTCATAGGAGCTGTGGTTGCCTGTACAAGATCAATTCAGTCAACCTTCCAGCTTGGAGTATGGAGGGGGTCATTGCTCCCACCCCTAGCTGAGGTGCTATTAAATTTTTTTAATTTAAAGAAATTTGAAGAGGGAGCTGGAGAGATGGCTCAGCAGTTAAGAACACTGACTGCTCTTACAGAGGACCCGGGTTCAGTTCTCAGCACCCACATGGCACTTGACGACCATTAGTAACTCCAGTTCCAGGGGGTCTGACACTGTCTTCTGACCTCTGTGGGCATTGCATGGCACAGGTACACTTATACACATGCAGACAAAATGTTCATACACATAAAATAAAAATAATACATAAAATAGTTTTTAAAAAAGAAAGTTGAAGATTTTTTTTTTTTTCTGATTCCTCCCAATTTCCCCCATGAGGGTAAAGACTGGGTCTTAGTTATCACTATGTACTCATAGTCCTCTGTATTATCTGGAGCATTGTTACTACTAAGTAAAACCAGAAGGGGCTGTGGCTAATGGCAAGGGCCCTAGCTGGTTGAGAGAGCAAGGATGGGACCTTGAAGTCAATAAGACTGTCTAATTCTTACAGGTTTGAATACCATCTTTAAGCTTTCAAACTCTTGTATCAGTGAGCTTTTCTGAAAAAATGTAAAATAGTAAACATTTAGTGTTTCTTACAAGTCTGTGCATTGGATTATCCTGCAATGGCTTGGTTGAAATTGGGTGAAATTTAGTTTGACGTCACTGACATCTATAGACGTCTAGAGACTCTTTCTTGATGGTTTCTCATTTTTATAACAACTAGCCCAGACATCTTCACATGGTTGTGGAAGAATTCTCAGAATCAAAATTGTCTTCACCTTGTTGCACTTCCATAACACAATACTATGGGCTGGGTAGTTTTTAAATAACAGAAATTTCTTCACAGTTCTGGAGGTTGGGGAAAGCCCAATATTAAGGAGCTGGCAAAAGTGGTTTATGAGGGCTCATTTTCCAGTTCATAGATTGTATCTTCTTGCTGAATGATGCAGGACCATATAGCAGAAGGCAAAAGAAAGCTTTCTGGGGTTCCTTTTAGAAGGTCACTATCAGAGTTAGCATCATTTGTCAACTTGACACATCTGGCAAGAGAGAACCTTAGTTGAGGAACTTTCCCCATCAGGTTAGCCTGGGGGCATGTCTGCGGTGTGTTTTCTTGATTGCTAATTGATATAGGAGGATCCTGACTATTGTGGGTGATGCCATTCCTGGACAGGTGACCCTGGCCTATATAAAAATGGTGGCTGAGAAAGCCAGGGGAAACAAGCCAGTAAACCCTGTTCCTCCATGGTCTGTTTTAGTTCCTATCTCCAGGCTCCTTCCCTGAGTTCCTGCCCTGGTTTCCTTTAATAATGGACTGTAACCTGTAAGCTGAAATAAACCCTTTCCCTTCCAAGTAGCTTTCAGTTATGGTATTTTATCACAGCAACAGAAAGCAAACCAGGACAGATAGTCATCTCATTCTGGGAGCTCTCACATTGGTTTCAACATAGGAATTTTGCAGTGAGAAAACATTCACACCATTAGCAAAGAAAGTGAGCAAGCCCCAGTGTGCAAACCTTTTCCAATCCTCTACTTGTGTTATATTTGCTAATATTTTGTTGCCTAAAGCAAGTCACACAGCCAAACTCAGATCAGTGTGGGAAGTGACTGTTGAAGACATGGATGGATATAAGGAAATGTGAGCAAATTAGTTTGGGTGCTCTGAGAAGGAGATGGATGAAATGTGCAGGAATTTTATTAGAGGACTCACCAGTGATAGGTAATGGGGAAGGAGCCAGGAAGAGCTGGAGGAGCCATTACTCCATCATCCAAGTTTGACTCTAAGTGGCAAAGAAAGGGAAAGCAGGTTGGGGAAAAGGGTCCCAGTCTGCCCTATAACCTAAGGATGCTCAGCAAAGCTCTCAGGAAGTCCTTGAACTTCCTGTTCCAGAGGCAGGGCCTTCCAGGAACAGGCTTGCTGAGTTATCCTTAATCCATTCTCTCTGTTTAAATATAGTAATGGATTTCAGAGCCCAGCAGCTGGGGCTCTTGGTGATAGTTGGAGGTCTCAATTTGTCACAACTCCCAAATTTCTATTTCCAGCTCAGATCTCTCTCCCGAGCTTCACATCTCTTTGTACAAAGGTTTTCTTAATGTTTCCACTTGACATTCTCAGAGGCAACTCAAACTTAACATATCCAAGTTAAGTTTTTTATTCTCAATTTTTTTGGTTATGGTACAGAATAATGGACTTTGTTATAATATTTTACACATCCATCAGTATACTTTGCTAATATTTATCCTATTCCCCATTATCCTTCCTTGTGCTTCTTCCTCACTTTTTCTGGTCTGCTTCATTCCCCACATAGTTTCTCTCTGTTTTCATGTCATTTATATACATATATACACATATATGTAATAAATATATATATATATAGATTCTGTATATGAGAGAAAACATGCAATATTTGTTTTTCTTCCTTCTACTTTTCTTGTTTACCTCTTTTCCTCTACTACAGTCCTCTTCTACTTTTATGTCACACACACACACACACACACACACACACACACACACACACACACACACAATTAAATCCTGCATATGGGAGAAAACATATTAGTCTTTCTGAACCTGGGTCATTTTGCTTAACACTATGATCTCCAATTCTATCCAGTTTTTTCTAGTAAATGATATAATTTTGTTCTTTATGAGTGAATAAAACACATTGAGTATACATGTCACATTTTCTTCATTTATCCGTTGATGGACATCTAGGGTGGCTTTATATCTTGATATAGCAAATAGTGCTGCAGTACACATGGATGTGCAATACTGATTTAGATTCATTTGGTTATAAACTCAGAAGTGCAGTAGCTAGATCACATGGCAAAGGAACCTCCATATTGCTTTCCATTGTGTCTTCACTAGTTTATATTTCTACTTTCCCCCCACATCCTTATTAGCATTTTTTTTCTTGATGATAGCAACCTGACTGGGATTAGCTAGACTCTCAATATAGTTTTTATTTATTTTATTTTTATGTGTATGAGTGTTTTGCCTGCATTTTGTAAGTGCACCATGTGCATGCAGCGCCCATGGAGGTCAGATGACAATGCTAGAGCCCCATGGAGTTAAGGAAAGTCCATGTTAGCTAGCATGTGGTGCTGAGAATCGAGCCTGGGTATATATATTTTACTGAATTTTTGTACATTTCATACAATGTATTCTAATCATATTTAGACCCCCTCCCCTATCTGCATCTGCCTCAAAGCCCCCCCACCACACTGGATTTCATAGATTCTGTCATATATGTTAAGGTTTATTGGCCATTTGTTTTCTTCTTTTGAGAACTGTTCAATTAATTTTCCTATTTATCAAGAGGATGACTTTTTGTGTTTAATATTTTGAGTTCTTTATATATTTTATTTTATTATATATATTTATATATACAAATCCTCAGTCAGAAATAGGCAAAGATTTTCCTCCCATTCTATAGACTGGTTTCTTTACTCTGCTAATTGTTTCTTTTTCTGAACAGTGACTTTTATTTCATAAAATCCCATTTATCAGTTCTTGCCATTATTTCCTTGACTATTGGAGTCTTTAAAGAAAGTCCTTAATTGTGCCTGAATCTTAAAGTGTTTTACTTATATTTTCTTCTACTAGTTTCAAAGTTTTAGGTCTTACATTTAAGATATTTGATATATTTAATGTTTTTTTTAATATACAGAATGAGAGAAATAGAGTTAGTTTCATTCTTACACATGCAAATATCCATTTTTCTCAGCACCATTTGTGGAAGAGGATGTCTTTTTTCCCCCCTATGTATGATTTTGGAATCTGTGTCAAAAATCATATGGCTATGACTGAGTGGGTTTATATCTGGGTTGTTTATTCTATTTCACTGGTATACGTGTCTGTTTTTGCACTGGTACTGTGCTGTTTGATACAATGGCTCTGTAGTATAGTTTGAGATTCGGGCTTGTGATGCTGTCAGTACTGCTCTTTGAGCTTTACCTGTTCAGGATATTTTGTGCTTGTGTATGAATTTTAGAGTTATTTTCTTCCAGTTCTGTGGAGAATGTCATGGGAAGTCTTTTTACCTTCCAGTATCTAATTTCTTTCTTCAGTGTTTTAAAATTATCATTGTATGGGCCTTTCATCTCCTTGGTTAGACTTATTCCCAGGTATGTTGTTATTTTTTTGAAACTATCATTAATGATATTTTACCCCTAATTTCTTTTTCTTTCTCAGCAAGTTTGTTATTGGTATATAGTAAAGCTACTTATTGACTTTTGGATATTGGTTTTGTATCTATTTTGCTGAAAGTGTCATATGTAAGAGTTTTCTGGTAAAGACCTTGTGATTTTTTAAGTACAAGATCATATCATCTGAAAATAGAGACAATTTGATTAATTCCCTTCTATTTGTGTCTTTTTATTTTTTTCTTTTGCCTTATTGCTCTAGTTAAGACTTCAAGTGCACCGGACACGGTGGTGTATGCTGGGCATGGTGGCACAGACTTTAGTCCCAGCACTTGAGAAGCAGAGGTAGGTAGGTCTCTGTGAGATCAAGACTAGCCTGGTCTACATAGTGAGGTCCAGGCCAGCTAGGGCTACAAAGAGACCCTGTCTTAAAATGACAAAAAATAAAAACAAACAAACAAAACCAGTCTTCAAGTGCTATATTGAAGAATAGAAAGCGTACACTTCCTTGTCTTGGCCTTGAGTTTAGAGGAAATGCTTTTAATTTTTTCCCATTTATTTTGTTGGCTATCAGCATATAGCCATGTTATGTTGAAGTTTGTTCCTTGTATTCTTAGTTTCTTCAAGGATTTTTGTCATGAAGAGATATTGAACTTTGCCAAAGGTCTTTTCTGCCTCTGCTAAGATGATCATATTATTTTTGTGTCTTGAGTCTATTCATATTCTGCATTACATTTATTGATTTATGTATGTTGAACTGTTGTTGTACTCCTAGACTAGAACCAACTTGGTCACAATGAACACTCTTTTCAGTGTGTTGTTGAATTTGGTTTGTAGGTATTGTACTGAGAAATTTTGCATCTGTGTCCATGAAGGAAATCGATCTGTAGTTTTCTTTGTTCTTATTGTGTTGTGTCTTTATTTGGTTTCAGTATCAGAGTAATACTGAATTTATAGAAAGAATTTGGTAGTGTTTATTCTCTTTCTATTTTATGGAATAGTTTGAGGAGCATAGGTGTTAATTTTTTAGAGATTTGGTAGAATCTGGTTGTGAATGTCTAGTCCTTGCCTTTTCTTTGTCGGGAGACTATTTATAAATACTTTACTCTCATTGCTTACTAGCATGTATCTACCTTCTCTTTCTCTTCTAATTTTGGCTTGACATCTACTCTATCAGATATACATATAGTTACTTCCAATTGGTTTTGGCTTCCATTCACTTGATATATTGACTTCTATCCTTTGACTCTCATTCTGTTTGTATCTTTGCCAGCAAGTTGTGTTTCTTGTAGAAAACAAATAGTTGGATCTTGTCTTTTTTAATCCAGTAAGCCAGTATGTATCTTTTAATTGTATAATTAAGAGCATTTACATTTAGGGTTATTTATGAGTGGGGTTTACTCATGCCTGCAATTGTGTTGGTTGTTCTCCTAATTGGCTTAATTGTTCTTTTATTTCTTCCCTATTTATATTAGAAGTCTGTTAATTTATTGAGGTTGGCATGACTGATGCTTTCCTAGTTCTCCTTTGTTCATTTATTCCTCTGATGAAATTGATTCTCTTCAAATGTATCATGATTGAGACCATTTCTCCTTCTTTGTATAGGATTCTTTTAAGCTTGTTTTATCATGCTAGTGTGGTGATCATGAATTGGTTAAGTTTGAGCTTCTCTTGAAATGTCTTTACTTTTCCACGTATTTTAAAAGATAACTTTGCATGCCGGGTATGGTGGTGCCTGCCTTTAATCCCAGCACTCGGGAGGCAGAGGCAGGTGGATCTCTATGAGTTCAAGGCCAGCTTGGTCTACATAGTGAGTTCTAGGCCGGCTGGGGCTACAGGGATACCTTGTCTCAAAAAGAAAAAAAAAAAGGACCAAAAAACCCCAAAAGATAATTTTGCTAGATTTAGAAATCTTGGTTGGCAGTTATTTACTTTTACCAGTTCCTGATCACATCATCAGATCTGTTCCTCTTTTTGGTTTTCTTTGTTTTGATGAATGACAACTTCATGTGCCTACAAATCCAGAAGTCATTGTTGATATTTGTCCTTGATATACTCATAGGCCATGCATTATGAAATCCAGATTTCAATCATATTCTACAACATGTCTAGACCCTGTCCTATTTTCTCTATCCCTGTCACCACCTAGACCAAGCAATCATCATCTCTTACTTGGATGATTGCAGGAGCATCTCAATAATCGCTATACTTCCTCTTTGGTCTCCTTCACAGTTCCATTCTGTACTTTGTAGCCTGCATAATCTTGAAGTATAGATATGACCATGCCACTTCTCAGCTTGAAATCCAAAAATCTCATCTCTTAGTCTACATTTCTTGTGTGTTCTACCCTGACACCCCAGCTTTAACCTACACCTTTCTCCATTACTTACCACACACCAACAACTCTGGACTGTTAGAATATACTAATCTTTTCTTCAATGCAGGCCCTTTGCACAGGTCCCTCCTCTCTGTAATTCTTTCTGCTCTAACTCCCCTTCATCACATTAGTAGTTATGTATCGCTCAGTTCTTGAGTGCTACTCCTTCAATGAGATCTTTGTCACAGACAACTGCTATCACGCTGTCTAATCTAGGTCTTTTTTCTGACCCTCTTGTAGCATCCTACACATGCATAGCACTCACTCCAGGTTTATTCGTTAGTTTAATGTTTGTGTCTACCAGACAGTTTCCTGCATATTGAGACTATGCTTATATTGTCAATACTGTGTTCCAAATTCAGCACAGTTCTTGGCACAGAGCAGCAGCTCAGTCACTGGTGGATGAGTGAATACAGGTCCAAGGGAGTAGAGGGGAGTGGAAGAGGCTGGGCCTGGTATGGATCCTTCCCTTCTAGTCTTTGGCTTAGGGAGAATTAGAGCTTCTGTTATTCTGGGAATATGAGTCCCTGTGAATGATTTTATGCCAGGGAGAACTCAGCAAAGGACTTCTCTGCACATTCCCTAAGGCCCTCAGCCTCTAGATGGGGGGTGTCTCCATACTCAACACCCAGGCCCCTAAAGCTTTAGTGCTGATCAACTCTCCCGTGTGATTCATTTCCTATGAGTCTTAGTTTCTTTGACATATATAATGACAGTACTTACCTCTTAGTTATTGTGTAAACAGTCAGCACCTGTTAGCTGGAGGTGGGCAGTGACAGTCTGAGAACAGGAGTTGGTGCTGAGAAGGGAGAGAGCAGAGTGGCAGGTGGAACTCTGAGATCATGACCTGCCTTCCCAGTCTGCTAGTCTATTGTATCTTGGAGCCTCGGTCCTATGAAAAGTTGACTAAATGAGCATATGAAATACTTGTGGGAAGCAGACAGTGTGGTTTGCCTTGACTCCCACATCCTTTTAAGCAGGGCTGTGGTGAGGTTTTAAAGTGCGGGGTTTGGTAGATGCTAATGTGTAGTGGCCTCTCAAACCACTATAAGAATTCAGCACAAAAATTAAAACTCTCATTTTCTGTTTTCTTTATTCTTCTAAGTCTTTGTGTTACAATTCTCAACCTCAAAATATGAAGTACCAATGAAATAAATTGCTTTGTAAACCAGAGGGCTTTTAAAATATGTATACTGTTAGGTATTGCATGGAGCTAGATCCTAATGGGTTTGCTGTTTTATTTGGCTTTTGAAGGATGGGGAAGATTGAGATTTGTATTGCTATCCACCTGCCACTGAAGAAATTTAATTCTTGCTTTCACTGATCCAGAAAAACATTCTTCTATTCTGGGGCATAGTGAGCATATATTGATGTTTGAAGGAGTTCTAATAGATACAATTATATTCAGACTTACTCCTAAATCCATGTCAAAAATTATTAAAATTCAAATGTAGTGATTCTTAACTATTGTAGTCAGAGAGCCTTTTGAAAATCTGATGAAATCTATAGAATCCAACTAGAAAAATGCAGAACTTGAATCCTCACAGACATCAGGGGACCCCAGGGGCCCCTAAAAACCACCTTTAATTGGATCCTGAGTGGATCACCCCACATGGAGATTGTGCCTCATCAATCTACCATGAGAGGCTTGGGTAGTTAGAGGAAAGATGCTGGTATAGGGCGGGCCTGGGTTTGGGCAGACCTGGTGGTATAGGAATTGTGTAGGCAAAGATGTTTCTATCATCAGTATGAAGACTGGTCTTCTCTAACAATGCCTTCTCTACCTGCTGGGATGGGGTTCTCTTCATCTCTATTTTTCCCCCCTGTGTATGTGTATGTGATGTGTATTCATATGTGTGTGTGTATACATGTGTGTACGCATGCATGTGGAGGTCCAAAATTGACATCAAGTGTCATCCTCAGTCTTTCGCCATTTTATTTATTGAGGAGGGTTCTCTATCTGAGCCTGGGGCTCAACAATTCCAGCTAGTTTAGTTTGCTAGCTTGCCCTGGGAATCCCCTGTCTCTGCCTCTTGAGTGCTGGGACCCAAACTCCAGTCCTCACATGAGTGCTTTATCCACTGAACCATCTCCTCAGCTTTGAGTTGTGGGCTCTCTTGGTTAGCTGTAGGCCCTGATGTTAGACAGTGCGAGGTGGAATGGGCATGGGTGGCATCACTTCCCAGCCCCTTCCAGCATGGACACTCTGGAAGTCTGTGGAAAGGTTTCTCCTCTATAGCCTTGGCCTTCACTCACTATTTCCCCTTTGAAGTGCCCTGCTCTCTCTTCTCTGTCCATCCTCTAGGGCTTAACTGCTTTCAGGAAATATCTGATATCTCTCCAAGCCCATACCTGTCACTGCTTCTCAGAATCACTGTCACTGAGACCCACACACCCTCTGTACTCCATGTCCCCATATTGCTAATTTTTAATTTGAATTAAAATTTTTATTCTTTTTGAATTAACATTTTATTGTGGAAAATTTCAAACATGTACAAAGTAATTCATAATAATAAATTCCAAGAATCACCACCTAGCTTCAACTCATGACCAATTTTTTCCACTCAAACCTCCCATTCTACCTCCCCACTGGATTATTTTGAAGCAAATTTTGGCCATTGTGCTAATCTCTAAAAGTTAATGGATTAAAGAAAACATTAGAGCAGTATCACATTCCCCTGAATTAATGACACTTTCTTAATATCTTCAGATCTCTAAGTAGTGTTGAAATTTTCTCCAACTCTATACGTTTTTTTTCCCCCTACAATTGGTTTGTTTGAGTTAGAATCTAAATAACGTTCACACAGTATTTGGTTGAACAGTTTATTAAATCCTAATCTGTATATTTCCTCCTCCACTTTATATTGAGCCTTATAGTTTGTTTAAGAAATACGTTTTATTTTTCTTGTAGATTTTCCCACATTCTGGATTTTTCTGGTTGCATCCCCCATTGAGTTGTTTATTGTGCTTGGTTATTATTTTATAAGATGTCTTTTAGGGGCTGGTACTTGTGTCTATCAGGCCCACAAGGTCTAATTATTTCTCTTCTTGGGCTATTAGCAGCTTCTAAAGATCTTTCCTACATCAAGGTTGGCAAAATTCTTCTGTAAAGGGCCAGACAACAAATAGTTTATTATGTAGGTCATGTGGTCTCTGTCTCTCAACTACGCAGGAAGCAGCCACAGTCAATGTGTGAAGGACAGGCCATAGATGAGTCCTGATAAAAAATGTATTTATAAAAGCAAACCCTGAGAGAGAAGAACAGTAGGACACAGGTATTACTAAGGGAGAAATGGGTTAAAAGGGTATTTAAATGGGAGGGAGAAGGAGAGTTATATAAAGAACTATGGGGATAAAGGGGGAAAAGAAGCTCAAGAGAGGTGGAACCATAGGAGACAGGTATTATCAAGGGAGAAATGGGACAAAATGGGGATATTTTAAATGGAGAGGGCATGGAAGGGAGGGTTAGACAGGGAGAGAGAGAAGAGAGATAAATAATGCCTAGCTAGTATAAAAAAAACCAGAGGGAATTGCATTAGTCCAAAAACTTACTGATAAATTATACATACGATATCTCTACATGAGTTTATGTGTATAGCTGAAGGTTACATAACAAGAAACTGTCAGACAGGAGAAACCTTCCTTTGAGTTGTTGGCCAGGGTAGTCCAAGAGACTCCCTAAATTACACAGCCTATTGCCACAGTCCTTGAGTGCCTCCCAGAACTTGAAGGTGAGACCGTATTGCTGAAGACAGGGCATACTTCCGACACAGGATTTGGAGCAAATGGATCTGGAACTGACCTGAAAGCCACCTCCCCTTTAGGCTAGCTCTCATAGCTTTGGAGAGCACTATGCAAGTTGCTAAGGGAGAACATCAATCGATGGTACAACCTCAGCTTTAATGCCTAAAACCAAATCAATGACCAGCACAGCAAATGACATTGGTGCAGTAGTGACACTTTTAACTTGGGAGTAATTAACAGCTACCTTATTGAACTTAAAGCCCATTCAACTGGAGAAAACTCACGTGTGGTGCTGTAAATATAGCCAAATATACGTGGCTGGAGAGGTCATAGATCTTAGAGAAAACCCCAAGGATGTCACACCCTTAGACAAATATAATTTTTTACTATGTACAAAATATGGATCCTTGTATTTACAGACTTGTATACCAGTTACCACTCATCAAAGAAGCTTCTTTTGCAACAGACAAAAATTATTAGAGTTCCACAACTGATCATACATAGAGATTATCTCTGAAATGCCCACACCTAAGTGGCATGTCTACAATGTAACCTCTACACCTAAGGCTCTTGGAACTTAGAACAAAGGGTAAAAAGAACACTAGTGCATCTCTCAACTCTCATCAATGAAGCTCCCTCATGCAACAGAGGTCCAGGAACACAAAAGGTCATAAATGACCAAAGCATAGGGAATAAGGGTCTACAGAGTGTGGGTCTTTGGACAGGACTCCTATATTAAATTCCACCCACCAAGCGTTCAGGGACCATTGCAGAAGGGGGTGGTGGTGGAAGGAGTATAAGAGCCAGGGAAGGAGGTACATGACCATATGGAAATAGAATCCTACAGGCTCCTGGGACACTTCTCATATGATCCTACAGCAATGGTGTCAGCATGCACAAGACCCATGCAAACTCAGGCAGACAAAAACCCAGCACAGAACTATGGAAATCAACAGCGGGCTCTAATCTTAGTTGAAGAATTGTTGGTAACTGATGACTGCTGGGTGAGGAAGAGCTGATCATCTTAAAGGTAGGAACTCTAGACAGGCTGACTAGCACTTAGTGGATGAACTTGCACTGAGAGACATCTGGGGACACTACTGTGACATGATAGGCCTTAACACAAATGACAGAATATATGAATTCCAGTGGGTGGGGTTATGGGAGGGTGTCAATTGGGAAGGGGTATAAAGATCATTAAGATGTTCTGTATGAAGTACAGAAAAATTCAATAAAAATTTTACAAAAAAAGAAAAAGCAAACCGTTGGTCAGCTATAGTCCAATCACCCCAGTTTTCTGACCCTTGAAAGAATGTTTCATTATGGGTTTACAAAATGCTGATATTCTATTTCCTGTCTGGAACTAGCTCAGATCCCAGCAGAACTTCCAGATCAGCCACAGCCATGTAGGTCTCCGTCTGTCTGCTTTCTTGGACTATTGAGGAAAGCATAATTTTTCCTTTTCTTCTTCATGCCTTTCTTCCTAAACATGCTTTTTCTAAGGCTTTGGGCTGTCCCTAACATCTTGTAGTTCTTTACTTTTTCTCTAAAGCTTCCTTCTCCCAGCTCCATGCAGGCTCTAAACCTGCATGGCTTCCATAATTTTCTTTCCTTCTTCCCACTATTCACCTCCTCAAGGCAGCTGCCAAGATTACCAGCTCGCCTGCCCTGAGGATTTTTCTTTAAGATTTTAATAAAAATGTAAACACTTCAAAAAAAAAAAAAAAACCCAAAAACCCCAAAACCAAAATGCTGATATTCTAAGTTCATCGTCCCTTCTTTATTTATTAGTTAAATACATTTATAAAGAGACACTGTCCTGGCATTATGTGACTACTTCTTTGAGCATACTCTTTGAGCATTCATTAATGATACTCCCTTCTCCCGTTCACTCCAACAAACTGATTTTCCTAAGATTGTCAGTGGCCTTCCCATCACTCAGTCTAGTGGTAAGCTTTCCGTTCTCAGGGCGAGACTCTTGACATCAATAGCTGACATATGTGATCACCCCTCATTCCTTGAATTGTTTTCAGCACCCAACTTTCATGACACTGCAGCCTCTTCTGGTGTTTTACCTGCCCTTTTTGATAACTTCTTGGGGGATTTTTTTCTTTACCCAGGTCATGAGACTTGGATACCCCAGGGATCAATCCTTTTTTCTTCTTTATCTACAATCTCTCATCAAGCGCCTTTGATTTTAAACAGCATCATAGGTGACAGACTTCTCAAGCGATAGCTCACTGAACTCTGGGTGTGTCCTTCCAGTTGCCCATGAGACATTTTCACAAGTGTGTCAGAGGGCCTTGTCAAACTTTAAATGCTCAAACATGAATTCTTGCTCTTTCCTACAAAATCCACTCCTTCTTCAATCTTCCTTTTCTCAGTTAATGACAACTTCATCCCTGTAATAGCTCAAGCCAAAAAAACTGTAGTATCATCCTCGACACTTCTCTTTCTTTTACTCCTCACATCCAATCTGTCAGTAAATGCTGTTGGCTCTTCAGAACACACTCACCTCTCACCACTTTCACTACTACCAACTGGGTTCAGGCTCCTGGCACTCCTTTCTTGGTTTGGACCAAAAGATCCACCTGACAGAAGCGGGTGACCGTGGTTCCCTCCTTGGCATATGTTCTCTTGGACCAAAGTCTAAGAGGCTTTTTAAAAACTGTAATCAGATTATCTTGCTTTTTATCACCCCCCTCCAATGACTTCCTACCTTACTGGGGTGAAAACAGAGTTCTTAAAATGTTCCACGGAGCCCTGCAGAGTCTGACTGTACATCTCCCTGACTGTTGTTGGACAACTCATCTCTTGCCTCCAGTCACATGGGCTCTTTGGTATGCCTCTTGTATGCCGGGCACACTTTGCCTCAGGCCCCTGGGACTTGCTCTTCTCTCTGCCCAGCATCCTTTCCCCCAGATAGTTGCTTAGCTGGCCTCTCACTCACCACTTTGAGATCCTTGTTCACCTGTCTCTTGTTTCTTGATCCCTGACCTCTAAGACAGACTGTTAGGGTCTCTGTCAAAGAGGAGCTGGGCTGTGTTTCCTCAAAGGAAGCTTTGGTTGCAGATTACACAGGACCATCTCCTTGCCCTTCTTTGTCCCCAGGCTGGGCACTGCAGGTAAAGCTCTAAGAAGGAAAGGGGGCTTGTTTTTCCCTCTGCCTCAAATCCCAAGAAGGACACCTGGTTCCCTTTCCTCAAGAAACAAACAGAGATTCCTCTGGTTTTCTGGTCTAGCTGGATCTGGGGTGAGGTTCCTTCTTTGGGCTCGCAGCCAGCCTGAAGGTGTTTTCCTCAGCTCTTCACTTGTACGACCTGTTTCAGTGTTTGATTTCAAGATCTGGAGCCTAGATAGAAGTTGTGCTGGTCCAGAGAAAGGTGGTGGTGGCCTCTTCTTCTGGTTTTTCTACTTGTTCCTCTGTCATCTGGATGGTCAGATCGTGACTTGGTTCCTTTCCACTTATCTATGCAAAATCGTGCCTGTCATTTTGAATTAGAATCCACACCTGACATATGGACACCTAGGTTCCTGCTGGGAGAATGAAGATGATGTCAGGGAGCAGAAATGTCTGTGAGACTGCCAGCCAGGAGTCCCTCCCTGGCCAAGCTGCTCATGTTCAGCCTTTGGCCCCCTGCAGCAGCACAGACTCTGAGCAGTGTGCCACCATTTCTGATCATAGGTCCAGCGCTCTGAATGTCCCCTGCTGTGCCTAGTGGGAAGTTATTCAGACTACCCTGGCTCCCTTGCCCGACATGTCTTGAGACAGTCTAATCATTGCAAACATTTCACACTATCCATCTACTTGAGACTCCTGTTTTTCTTCCTGAAGCTTCTTCTATCATAACTGTTTTAAAACTCCAAAGTGAGGACTTGAGAGAACATAGAAACATGGCCCATTTATTAGTAATGAGATTCTAAAAGAAGGGATCCATCCCAGTCATCTCTGTGTTCCTATCAGGGTGGAGTAGGGGATCCATAGCTATTAATTAAAGACAATAATAAATATGTATCACTAAGCAAGCCCTGATGATGGGCAGACACCAATCTGACTCCTACATGTACTTCAAAAGAACCTGTTGCAGAACTATTATTACTTTTTAGTAGATGAAATAGAAGCTTAAAGTGTTAAGTACCCTTCTTTACTGCTGAGTAAAACTCCATTGTATAAATGAACCACATTTTCATTATCCACTCATCAGCTGAGGGACACTTAGGTTGCTTCCATCTCTTAGCTATTGTGAAAAGAGCAGCAACAAACATGGATGTACAAGTGTTTCTGCAATAGGATGAGTTCTTTGGGTATATGCCAAGGAGTGGTATAACTGGGTCAAATGGTAGGTTCATTTGTAGTTTTTTGAGTTCTCCACACTGCTTTCCATAGGGGTTGAACAAGTTTGCAGCCCCACCAGCAGTGGATGAGTGTTCCTCTTTCCCCACATCCTCTCCAACATTGGTGTCTGCCCATCATCAGGGCTTGCTTAGTGATACATATTTATTATTGTCTTTAATTAATGATACCATTAATTTGGTATCATTTGTTCTCTTGACCTTAGCGAGTCTGACTGGGGTAAGATGAAATTTTAAAGTGGTTTTAATTTGCATTTCCCTAATTATTAGTGGTGTTGAACATATTTTAAGATGCTTCACAGCCATCTTTACTTCTTCTTTTGAGAATTCTCTTCAGCTCCTTAGCCAATCTTTTAATTGGGTTACTTCTTGTTGTGATTCTCTGTTTTTTTAGTTCGTTATATATTCTGGATATTAACCCTCTGTCAGATGTATCTCTGGTGAAGATTTTCTCCCATTCTGTGGGTTTTCTGTTCGCTTTCCTGGTTGCCTCCTTTGATGTAAGGTTTTTAGTTTAATGAGGTCCCACTTATTAATTCTTGCCTTTGTTTCCTGAGCAATTGATGTCCGGTTTAGAAAATCCTTTCCTACACCTATTATCTTTTAGGTTTTTGCCAATGTTTTCTTCTAACACTTTCAGAGTTTCAGGCTTTACTTTAAGGTCTTTGACACATCTGGAATTGACTCTTGTGCAAGGTGAAAGATTGGGTTTTAGTTTTATTCTTCTATAGGTGGAGATCCAGTTTCGCCAGCACCATTTGCTGAACATGCTGTCTTTTCTTGGCCCCTTTGTCAAATATCAGGTGGCTGAAATTGCATGTATTCATATTTGGGTCTTCATTTGGGTCTTCAATTTTCTTCTCTTGATCTATGGGTCCATTTTTGTGCCAGTACTATGTTGTTCTTATGACTATAGCATTGTAAGTTCTCCCTCATACGTGGATCCTAGAACCAAACCCTGATAAGTGAGTATGTATCCAGACATAACTACAGGAACCAGGATAATGGAAAAGAAACAGG
>NW_008335053.1:1270536-1271572 GCF_000622305.1 Nannospalax galili
CAAAGACACTTTTTTCTGAAAGTCAGCATTCTCAGGTTTCAAGAACTAGGGCACAGATATATATTTGGGAGGCACTGTAATTCAGCTCATAACAGAAAAGATCAAGAACAGAAGAAGAATGATGAATCTAGAACTGGAGGAGACATGGCTCACTCGAAAGAAAATGGTATCAAGTAGGGGTGCATAGAAGTTGGAGGATCATAAGCCAATATGACAGAGGCCAGGCCATCTGTCAAGAGGAAAGACGGTGGGAGAAGAGTAAGCACAGGAAAGGAATAATGGCAGACTGTCAAAGCATGAGCATGCGAGGAAACTGTTAAGGAACACCGTGTGATTGTTCAACTGTCAACTTGATTTGATTAATTGATACACAAGGGATTAGTACGGCACACCTTTGGGTGTGTCTGTGAGGGTGTTTCCAAAAAAGATTAATTTCCAGGGGAAGAGGAATGCGGGCGATGCCATCCCATCACTGGGGTTATGGGCTGAATAAAAAGGGAAAAAACAAAAGTGAGCAGAGCACCAGTATTTATCTGTCTGCTTCCTGGCTGCAGGCGCAACGTGACTTGCTGCTTCATGCTCTGGCCACCATGCCTTCTTTGCTGTAATGAACTGTATCATGTAAACCCTTCCTTTCTTAGGTTGATTTTGTTCAGTATTTTGGCATAACATTCGTAAAAGTAATACAGAATCTTGGTATAGAGAAGTGAAATAGTTGCTGTGAGACACGTGACCATGAGAACTCATTCAATTTTATGTCTTACAGGGTGAGTTCAGTATTGTATAACTCTATTAATTCAACTGTGAACCTAGAAACTTGCACCCACTTGTGAAAGAGATGTACTCTTGCTCTGGAGTGTGTTACTGAATATGTTAAAGCTGTAGTGAAATGCTTCTTCTAATCATGTAGTTATTAAAAATTAAAAAATAATGATTAAAAAGTAATAATTCTTCAAAGCATAAAAATTTGCTTCTTAATAATTAGATGTGAAAAACAACATTACCATTGAAATCTACCTGATGACTTTATATCCAT
>NW_008335053.1:1271892-1309281 GCF_000622305.1 Nannospalax galili
TAAATAATTTTAAAAAGTGTTAAGCTAAGGTGACATAGCTTTTACATGGAGGGCCAAACATTCAAGTCCAAGATGGCTGATCCCAGAATTCATACTCTTCTTCATATATTATTTAAAACATTTTTTCTGTTTATTTTTTGTATATGAATGTGTACATATGTGTGTATATGTTCATGTGGGTGCATGTGGATGCGTGTGTATATAGAGGTTAAAGACTGCTTCTCTACCTTTCGTGATTGATTAATTTTGTTATTTGACACTTTAATACATGTTTATAATGTATTCTAATTACTCTTCCAGCTCCACCGTCTTTTATCACCTTTCCCATCCCTCCCATCCCTCCCAAACCCCTTCCCTGTCACTCACTTAGCAATAACATCTTCAAGTGTCATCCATGCTGTGTATGTCAGGATTACCTTCCTCTTTACAGATAAAGAGTAATTCACATTTGTTTACCCATTTATCCATTAGTGGTGCATGGGTTACTTCTACCTCTTGGCTATTGTAAGTATGCTGCCATGAATATGGCTGTATAAACATCTGTTTTAGTGCTTGCTTTCAATTGTTACATATGTATATGTATATACATATACATATATATTCAGAAGTGAAATTGATGGATCATGTGATAATTGTACTGAGGAAGTCTGATATTGGTTTTAGTGTATTATTTTTGGTGTCACCTGACAATGTACACGGTTCCAACTTTTTCACATTCTCACTGAGATTGGTTGCATTTTCTTTTTAAAGTGATAGCCCTCCTAATGAGTATAATGTGGTATCACACATGGTTTAGCTCTATATTTCCCTAATGACTGATGATATTGAAATAAATACTATGTGCACATTGATCATTTGTATATCTTCTTTGGGGAGCTGTGTATTGAAGTTCTTTGCGTATTTTAATTATTTTAATCTGTTAAAAGATTGCCAGTTTGCACTGTTGAAGATAATCTGAGCATATATGCAAAGGCTACTTTCTGGGCTCTCTGTTCGATTTCATTTGTCCATATGTTTTTTAAATTTTAATGGCAGTATAAGACCTCTATTCTTTCTTAAGATTATTTTAGCTATCCTGGGTCTTTAAGTTTCCATATCGATTTTAGGGTTAACTTTTTATTTATGTACAAATGTCATTGGAATTCTGATAGAGATTGCATTGGATTTGTAGACCTCTTTGGCTAATATTGACATCTTGGAATATTTTCTTTCAGTCTATGAATAGAGATGACTTTCTTTTCATTTCTTTCAGCAACATTTTGTAGTTTTCATCGTCTCCTTTTAAAAAGTTGTCTTTATTGTTAAAACTTCCCCCAATCACCTAGCTCCTTTGTTTGCATCACTGACAATGGTACCATTGCTACATTTTATTGTGTAATTTTCCATCTCAAGACATATAAATAAAAGTATAGTATATAGACCTTTAAAAAAACAAATCATAACATGTATAACTGACTAATCTCCACCCAGATAAATTTCTACTTTACAACTGATCTTGGAGATCCTTTTATATTAGGACTCTGAGGTCTCTCTTTTTTTAAAAAATAGGCTGTATGCATATCATTATTTATTTAGTTAATTCCCTATTAAAGCAAATGTGCTGCATGTGCTTTAATAAATACTTTGTATTGTGTCAATGCTTCAGTGAGTAAGTATAGATAAATGTCATTTGTATACATGAAAATAAATGAAAAAAGTGCATGTGAAGGAAGTAGAATTGTAAGGCCAAAAGGTGACATCCTCCCAAGTTATCATCTTCCCTGGAAATTATACAAATTTTCTTTCTACCATCCTAATACCAGATTCTTTGCATCCTTGCTAACATACAGTGTTTGTCAATTTTTTTGATCCTTGACTATAAAAGAGATGAAAAAATAGTATTTCCTAGTTTTAGTGTTTTTCCTATTGCTAGACTGAACATCTTTCCAAATATTAGGAATCCTTTGTATTTCCTTTTCTATGTATTGATTGCTCATATCCTTTGCACATTTTTGTATTATTGAAGATATTCTTTGTATGTTAAGAAAATTAATCCTTTGTAGCATAAATGCAGAAATGTTTTTCAATTTGCAGTCTGCTTATTGAAGTTGTTTATGTTGTCATGACAGTTTTAATATTTCATGCAGTTGAATGTCAGTCTTTTTATTACTGTTTTGGTTTTATATTGTGCTTACAAAAGCCTTTATAACTATAAAATTTATGTCTTTTCTTTTTACTTCTATTATTTTCACAGTTTTGTTTCTTAGACTTTGGTTTCATATTTATCGGTGATTTATTTTGGTATAAGCCTTGAAGAAAGGATTCTATTTAACTCAGTTGCCCCAATTCCATTTAGTGAACGATTCATCTCTGTCAGTAGTCTCAAATTCAATATTTCTTATAGGTAGATAGGTCTATTTCAGTTTTTTTCATTCCATTCTGTTCATTCATTGTCTATTCACATGTCAGTATGTATGCTTTAACTAATGCATTTAAAAACATTTCTTCAATTGTGGTAGAGTTAGTCATAGCTTTCACTTTTCCTTTTCAGAATTTCTTACCTCTTGTTGCTTATTTGTTGTTTCCTATGAACTTTAGATTAAATCTATCTAGCTTCCCCAAAATATTTATTGATAATACATTCAGTTTGTAATTAGCATTAGAGAGAACTTTCATGTTTATGATGTTAAAATTTTTTTTTGTCTTTCTGAAACAGGGCCTCCCTGTAGCCCCAGCTGGCCTTGAATTCACAGAGATCCACCCTCCTCTGCCTCCCAAGTGCTGGGACTACAGGCGTGCGCCACCATGCCCAGCAATGTTAAAATTTTTACTTATGAGTATAGTATGGTTTTCTATTTGCTCAAGTTATTTTGTATCTTCAAATAGGTTTTAAAATTATTTCTTCATCCATTTTGCATATTTCTTAGTAAAACCATTCTTAGAGTTTTTGTTTTGTTTCCATTTGTTGTTACAATGAACCATACTCCTCACAACTGGAGATGTTACTGTGTCCATGGAAACTTTGTCACTGTAGGCTTCTCTCTTGGCCTGGATGCTGCAAATGTCCCTAAGGAAAAAGTCCCTCAAACACTGCCACTTACTCCAAACTTGTCCAGTGATTTGCTGCCTACTTTCACTTTCAGAGTGATCAGTTGGTTTGAGGCCCTTTATTATCGTCAGCTTCCTTTTGTCTGTTAAAGTCCTTTAATACATGTGATTTTATTTAATCTTTACAATAACTCTGAGGTATTGACAAAGGATGTTTGTTCATGCCCATATTGTTGACAATAGTTGACACATGGGGGATTAAGATGCCTGTGTGAGTTCACACAAATGAGGGCAGATGGGCAGAACTAGGGCTTCTTGTCTTCCATAGAATCTTCAATGCATGGTGCTTACCCTCCTGTCATGCCTCCCAGAGCTCCCTCCCTCAATATTTCCCTCTCTCCTTCTCTCTTCCTCTCTCTCTCCCCTCTATCTTCTTTCCCTCCCTCCTTTCTTCCTTTCTTTTCTTTCTTTCTTTCTTTCTTGGCTTTTTTTGAATCAAGCTCTTGCTGTGTAGCCCAGGCTGGCCTCAAACCAACTTCAGTCCCACTGTCTTGGCCTTCAGAGTACTGGGCATACAGGTGTGCACTATCACACTAGGCTCTTCTGTCTTACTTTTTAGGGTTGTGCCATATTCCAGCCTTCCTTCTGCACAGCCTCAACCCTGCTTCTCTGGGTCTGTACAGAGTTGGTCTTCAAACTGCTTGGGGCATACCCTGCAGACCACCTGAGAAGTATGGAGGTCTGTGCTGGCTTCTGCTGTTCCCTGGATGTTTACTGAGGCAGCCTTCAGGTAAGTTTGTCATCCCCAGAGGTTGGCATTGACAGGTTGACAATCCAAATTGTTTCATATTGTTGCCTTGATTTCTCAGAGAGAATAATGAAACTCCCCCACCTTCCTCTCCCCTTGTCTAGACAAGGATTGAAAGCAGCCTTACTTATTCTTCTACTTCATCAGGGGCTTCCTTGTGCTCCAAAGGCAGTTCAGTGTTTCTTGCCTCGTAGGGAATGCTTCCCAGTGCTTCAGGCTCAGCCAACTGCAAAGGGCACACAGTACCCCAGCACACCAGAGTCCTGAATGAGGCAAAAGTGAAACTCTCAGCTCTGAGCCTAGTGCCCAGCTCCTGCAGCTTTCCTTTCTTCCATTTATTTATTTACTTATTATTTTTACACCATGATACATGTGCATTATTTATGGAGCAGAGTGTGAAATTTCAACACATGAATACACCATGCAGTGATCAAATCAAAGCAATTAGCATTTCCATCTCTTCATCATTTCTTTATGTTGGAGCCTTTGAGTGCCTCTATTCAGCATATCAAAGAAATATCTGCATGCCGATTCTTGATGTGGCACTATTAACAATAGCCAAAATGTAGACTCAGCCTACATGGTCACTGATAGATGAATGAAGAAAATATGGTGAGCATACACCAATGGGATTTTATTCAACCGTAAAGAAAGCCTGCCATTTGCAGCAAAATAGACGGAACTAGAGAATATTGAGCTGACTTACATTAGTCAGACATAGAAAGACAAGTGTCACATGCTCTCTTTTATGTGGAAATTAAAACAAAGTCAATCTGAATGGAGAATAGTGATTACTGTGGTTGGGAAGGGTGGGGGCAAGAGCAGAACATTGGATACTGGGTACTGTCAAGGGTTGGACGTAAAATGTCTCCCACAGGCTCATGTGTTTGAACACCTGGTTGCTAGCTACTGGCACTATTTTGGGAAATGGTAGGACTTTTGAACAGTTGGGAATAGCTGGGGGAAGTGGGTCACTGGGAGGCAGGCCCACTTTCTGTCTTGTCTCTGTTTCCTGATCTGCTGAGATACGAGCAAGCGGCTGCTGCAGATCCCACCACAGCCTATCCTACTTTCCCCACCACGTATCCCTTCAGACTGTGAGCCAGGATAAAGCCTTCCTTCTTTAGGTTGCTCCTGTTCATGCATTTGGCTGAAGTGACAAGAAAGAAACTAATACAGGTACCAAAACTCAGATAGAAGGAGTAAGTGCTGTCCAGCACAGCGTCTAGTTCACTTTCTTTCTATTATTATGAAGAGTATTCACCACTGTCTACTCTGACATTCACCTTCAACTTTTTCTAGACTAATTATCTGGCTATCATTCTTCAATTTTAATTTTATGTGTACACATGTATTGCCTGCCTGCACGCAAGTGTACCATGTCGTGCAATGCCTGTGGAGGACAGAGAAGGGCATCAGATCCCCTGGAACTGGAGTTATGGATGGATGTAAGCCACCATGTGGGTGCTAGGATTTGAGCCTGGGTCTTCTGTAAGAATATCCAGTGCTTTTAACTGATGAGCCATTTCTTCAGCCCCCTGGCTACCATTTTTAGAAATAGATCCATCCATCCATCATCCATCCATCCATCCATCCATCCATCCATCCATCAGGTTTTTATTGAATGTTCTGTCAGGCATGGGTCCAGGTGCTGAGGATATGGAGGTGAACAGGACAGAGTCCTCAAGCTTAGGGAAGTAGAAGGGGAGTAACAACAAGCAAGCAACTAAATAAGAAACTAAGATGGCTTCCCATAGTGAAGGCTGCCATGAAGAAAAGAAAATAAGGGCATGTAAAAGAGAGATTTTGTGGGTAGCTTCCAAACTCAGCAGTTAATGGAGTTGTCTAAGGACATGGTATTTGATCTAAGACTTAAAATGACAAGAAGGAGCTGATTATGCCAAGATGAGGGGTGGGGTAGGAATTCAAAGTAGAGGGGAGAACATGGTCAAAGGTCCTGAGATAGATGCAAGACACACTTGGTATTGCTGTTTTCACAAAGGTCCTATCTTAGGTCGACGACCTGAGGCCCAAGGGAAGAACATGGATGTGGGGAGTTTGCTGTGGTTCCCTGGAGCCTTGGAAGGTCATCGAGGAGCGGGCAGAGATGTTTTTCAGAGCAGTTCTAGGAGAGGCAGGGAGGAGCAGAGCTCAGCCTTCCTGCTGCCTTCCCAGGCAAAATGAGTCAGTACTGGCCTTGGGAGAATGAGGGGTCTGAGTGCTGGAAAATGCTATTTGTCTCATGCTTGTGTTTGGCATTTTCATTATGTCTCTATTCCTGCCTAGCACTCCACCTCCAGGAAGGACAAATTCTAGAAGTCTCTTTGGTGGAGAGGAACACCTCAAAGCACAATACAGTACTCTAGTTGGCTGATCATGGTTAAGACTATTGTGGAGAACTGGAAGTCATTTCCTGAAGGGCCTGGTGTCAGGGCTCCAGTGACCTCTGTGGTTCACTCTGGTCAAGTCCACTGAGGGACTTAATTCATACCATTCTTCCACTATGCCATGTCCTTTTCCCTGCCCCATCCCTACTCACCATAGGTAGCCATGATCTGATAAACTGAATTCCATGCTTGTCAGAAGGTGAGCCAAGCAAGACCCTGGGGTTAAAGGCAGTGTGTAGGGTTGGCAGAACTCCCAGAGTCTCAGCCTGCTGCTGCTACTGCTCATCTCAACCGAGGGGCCAGACTAGGGAGACCTCAACTCTTGCCCAGTGCCTGTGCCCTTCAGCCACCTATACTGCCAACTCTGCTCTGGCTTCTAGGAAAATGGAAACAGAGAGACGCTGCAAGGCAGGGTAAGCAGTCACCTGCTATGTTGATTTACAGTGATTGCTTTGGAGTGCTGCTAACTTATTTCCTTGTAAAACTTGTAGTAAGAGTTCTGAGTCTTGGGGCTGGAGAGATGGCTCAGCAGTTAAGAACACTGGTTGTTCTTGCAGAAGACCTGGGTTCAAATCCCAGCACCCACATGGCAGCTAACAACTGTCCCTAACTTCAGTTCCAGGGGATCCAACAGCCTCTTCTGTCCTCCGCGGGCATTGCACGACACAGGTGCACTTACCTATATGCAGGCAATACACTCATATAAATAAAAATAATAAATAAAATATTAAAAAAGAAAAGAGTTCTGAGTCTCTGGAGTTAGGCGGTCAGAGTTGGTAGGCACCTCTGCAGTACAAAACCCTGGCTGATGCAGGGTAACCACATGGGGGTTGGTTTCTTCTTACTATTCATGTGGCCAAACACAAAGTTGGTAGGCCAGTGCCTGTGGAAGTAGTTAGACACTGAGAAAGCAGTGGCCTAAAATAACTACCCAATGTCTGCAGCACTGGAGCCTCCCTTTGTCATGTGGATGTGCAACTATAAGAGCCACCTTTCAAATGTCAGTTTATTAATTGGGTGGAGACACAAACAGACTAGTAAGGATGGTTGATAAGCAGAGAATGGGGCTCACTGAGGACTAGAGGAGTTGACTGGCATGAGCTATCCCATACTTTCATTCTAGAGATGGACAAACAGGTGTCCCAGAAGGTTAGATGACTCGTTCAGGTTTCTCTGCTTTAGTGGAGAGCCAAGGCTGAGCCGAGCTTCATCTCACAGTCCTAGGTCTTCCGATAGATGGAATGAATGGATTTCTGGGACTACAGTGTGCTGTTGAGTGGGGCTCTAGGCACTGAGGGCAAGTTTTGTGTCCAAGGCTAATCTCCCCTACTTCTCTTACCCAGCACCAGGTCTTCCCAAGAAGAAGCCACTGGACATTTTAGATGGGCAATTGACCACACAAGGCCCGAGCTGAAGTCTTTCTCAAGATAGACTAGCTCTGGTAGGGTATGTGATGGAGACCTCTGCACAGCTGAAGGGGCAGTGGAGGGCATTAGTGCTGGGGTCACAAAAGGTTCCTGTGGACCTTGATGTCAGCCCCATAGGCATCTGCACTAGCTCTTCTTTGTATAGTGTGCTTCCTCAGAAAGTCCCACAGTTCAATCCTCTCTGCTCCTTTTCATCTTTTAGGAAGGTTGTCCTTGGCCATTCTTTCCAAAAATCTAGCCCAACATATCCTTCTGTCTTTATCACACCTCCTTAGCCTTTGTCACTATCTAAAAATGCCACTTGCTATATTGGAGTTTTAAACACTCTTTTCTCTTGCCTGTATCTCCACAGAAATAACCCACAGGACATCAGGGATCTTGCTGTAACTCTCTCAGTAGCAGGGAGAAAGCCACCTAGGGATGCAGTTTGAGTATGAGATCCCCTATGCCCTTTCATTTGTGAATGACTACTGTAAGTCTCTGTTCTCCCTCATTTTGGACTTACTTTAGCCTTTTCCTCCTCAAACCTGTGCCCCACCCCCACCCCCAGACATGCAACTCTGGGCTGGGGCCCATTCCCTCAGGATCCTTCCCTGAGGGCAATCAGCTAATCTGAGGTGTGAGTTAATATCTTTAATGCCTTACAAGGAAAGATTCTTAGGGTCTTCCCTTCATGCAAAGGCTGAATCTCTAATGGTGGGAATATGCCATGGCAGGTATAGGGAGTACCTGGGACCAGACCT
This sequence comes from Nannospalax galili, assembly GCF_000622305.1. Lineage (NCBI taxonomy): Eukaryota > Metazoa > Chordata > Mammalia > Rodentia > Spalacidae > Nannospalax > Nannospalax galili. Next base: position 1,280,285 of record NW_008335053.1, read on the forward strand.
CCACTGATGCCTCAAATCCTCAAAGTGACTGCTGACTCCTCCTACTTAAGACCATTGTTCCAAATGTGGTCAACCTTTGACCTCCAGGCACATGCTTGTGTCTGAAAGCAGCCCAGTACAAAATGATAAACTTAAAACACCATGAATTTTTTTTTTTTTTTTTTTTTTGCAATTTTTTTGGTAACTCGATTGCACAGTTTTCAAGCATGAATTTTGTAGATGGCAAGGTCATGTTGAAATGTAAAAAGGTTGGACATACAGACATTAGTGAAGCCAATTTATGGAAGCAAACCCTGGATGGTATGTCCTAAGGTATAGAGTTCTCTTCCGAGTTACTGAGAATAGAGCCAGGCACCTAGAAGAAGTATAATAAAAATGCCTATTGACTGAATGTCTTGTGCTAACCATGAAGGACCACAGCTTTTAAAGAAACTGTCCTAATGTTGTCTCACAATGAGCAACAAGGGAATTGTCACCCTCCAAAATTCTTATATTCAGATTGCTCTGCTGCCATTTTGAAGACTGGCACCCAGTTTCCTGCATGTTTGCCAGAATCACAGAAATGAAGCTTCCCTCAGCCTAGTCCAATTCTCTCTAGAATGGTTCTAATTTTCTGTTAAGGTATGACTGTCTATGAAGCTGTAAAGTCCCAAGGATCTTCCCAACTTGAAGAGGCTCAGACTAAGGATATGTTTGCCTACTGCTGGCATTTCCTTCCTTTCCTCCTCAGCTGTAGCTTGAGACTTTTGCTCAAGGAGCAACACACAGCATGTTTTACGTGATAAGGCAGACAGAATTCCTACTCAAGAAGGTCCTATCCAGAAAGCTTCAGAGCCCCTCTCCCCTTCCCCAGTCCCAAATTAAAGACCCACAGGCTCAACTACAGACTGTTCCGTCAGAGGATCCTGAGCTGCCTTCACCTCCACCAGTGACTTAAGTGTATGCTTCCAGTTCAGACATGGAAAGAGCTCCCTGTAATCTAAACTCAGTGATTGTTTCAGCTTTCTAGAGTAACAGATCTTGTCTCAGTATGCTGGGTGGAGTGAAGGACAGTTTCCTTACCCACAAGAGCTTTCCAGGTATTGTGGTCTGTCATGTTTCTAGTTAGAACTGCTTTATATTGGTAAATGTTTCCCCTTCCTATTAAGAAAGGACAACTCAGCTGAAGGCATAAAAGGCACTTTGCATAGGTGTTAATTACTGAGGCTACACAGCAGCTCACCTCAGGGTGCCTGGCTAGGGGCAGCTGCTCACCTCACAGCCAGGAACACAAAGGGAACCTTCAGGGAGTGCTGCTAGGACCAGGAAGGAAGGGAGGAGAGCTCTGCTTCCTCAGGTACTCAGGTGACCTGCATTGACTGATATTGAGAGAGGCCTGCATTCTGCAGGGCCACTCCTCTGGATTACCAACATCTTGTCATGCATATTTCAGTTTGTGGGGGTTTACTTCTGGGATGTAGGTGGGAAGAGTCACTTCAGATGCTGCTCCTTTACCCTCCAAAGCTGTGGTGTTCAAAGAGAGTGGTTGAGGTTTATAGTCATAATGACAAACTCAGTCCTATCCCTTGAAGTCATCTGCCCTGAGGAGGTACGTGAGTGCCAGATGTGCCCCCAGCTCTGAGCCCACCTTGGAGCTTAGGAGAAATTCTGTCAATGGAGATGGAGGGTCCTTTGATCTAAGATATGGTCCCTGGAGCATCATATCCAAACTTGGAACCACCAAGCCTGAGGTTGACATGAGGCTGGGTCTCACTTTTCACTCTCTCTCCCTATCTTATTTACCTCTTATTTCATAGTAGTAGACATCTATGATGGGAGGAGCTGACACAGAGGATCAATACGGTTTGCTTAGTGGGAGTTCTTCTTGTCATGATTTTAATGGTGAATCCTGATACACATCTCAGATCTAATGAACCAGTGTCACGTTCATCAAAGTTGATACTTGTGTGCATGCGTGCGTGCGTGCGTTCTTGAGTGCATGCGTGTGTGCGTGTGTGTGTGTGTGTGGTGTTAGGTGGATGTGTTATCTTATGGTTTTTGTGCCTTCCAGTGTTTGCTTATCCAATGTCTTTGAAGATCCAAGCCAGCTTTCCAGGAAAAGGGCTAATTAATCCTCTTTTCTCTCACATGTCCCGGATGCCAGGGTCTCATTCTGCTTTCAGCTGCTCAGTGTGGTTGGCATCTATATAAGGAGACACCAGGGTCTACTTAAGACTTTAAGAAGTGTAGGAAGTAGAGTCTTCAGGGAGTAGCAGTGAAATGCAGGGTGCTCATTGAACAGATGAAGGGCTGACGGTGAAGGGACACTGGTATTGGGTAAGGCCCAGGAGCCAGGCAGTGGCAGGCAGGGCTGGAACTGGAGCTGATGACAGAGAACTGGGACAGGTAGAGGGCAGCCTCATCACCCAAGGAGCTCTTCTTGGTATTGTGTTCAGTATATTTAGAAGTACTTTAAGGACTGGGGATAAAGCTCAGTGATAGAGTGGTTGCCTAATATATGCGAGGCTTTTCATTTAATCCTCAGTATTCCCCAATGAAGTGCTTTAAGATGGTGACAATGGACCTAGTGCAGAGCTCCCTGTCACCAGCAGTGCTGTTTTTCCTGGCAGAAGGTGGCAGAGCAGTTTACATGTGGGCCTGGGTCCTTAGTAACAACCCCTTTGAAGTTGCCAGATACATGAGGAAGGGCAGACCTCAGCTGTTCCTGAATGGAGAAAAGGTACAGAGAAACATCATAGTGAGACAAAACTGGTCCTTGAGGAGCTTTTCCTAGTGTTTGAGTGGGAACAGAAACGCAGGTCTGCTGTGGAGCTTGTCCAAGACCATAAAAATCGGTTAAACCCAGACTCGAATCCTTGACTGGCTTGGTAGTGTGGAAATCTCCCTGTGTGCTGGGCTTGCTGAGTTAATTTCTAAAAGGAGCTCTGTGGAGCCACATTCTTGTCAGGAAGGTGAAACAGCAGCCCTGCTGAGGGAGAGAGAGTAGAATTCAGGGCCACACTGTGTTTCCTGAAGAGTGCACAATGCTGAAGGAGTTCAGGAATGGAGAGGCCTCTAAGGACCAAGGGAGAGTACAGCTGGAGACAGTGATGTGGGAAGGCTGCTGGCTCATCTGCTGCAGAAGTGGAGTGGGAGGGGCAGGGAGGAACAGGATGTGTGGACAGGCAGAGCTGTGTACACGCATGCTTGGACACGCATGTGTGCTCTTGTGTGTAAATGGTGAAATGAATGTGGGTCCAAGAAACACATGATGGCGACTAGTGTGTGATGCAGGCCTATAATCCCAGCACTAGGAAGTAGAGGCAGGAGGAATGCTGCAAGTTCAAGGCCAGCCTCATCTACATAGTGAGTTCCAGGCCAGTCAGAGCTATAGAACAAGGACCTGTCTCAAAACAAAACAGAACAGAACAAAATGAAAAAAATGTGTGATAGAATAAAGTTGGAAACTCTGAATTTGGGTCCCCACTCTTACAATGTCTGTGTGATCTTAAACAAGGCATCAGCCTCCTCTGTTCTTCTTGTTTTATTACTTTTAATGTAATTTGATTGTTACTACTTTTTGATTAATTTTTCACCTTTTAAAATGGAATTTTTGCAGATTTCATACAATATAGTTTTATTGTATTTAGATCCCCTCTCCTATCTGCACCCCCTTACTACCCCCCAACCCAATTATATATATGGCCTTTAGAGTAAAATTTGTGTCCCTGCAAATACCGTTTGGTACGGATCCATCCACTGGAGTCTGGTTGATCTACCAAGAGTCCTATCCTTGAAAAAGACCGATTCCCCCTTCTAGCAACCATCAGTGACCAAAAGGTCCTCAGATAGGGTTGGGGTTTTTACCTATTCCTCATGTCTATTCTGGGATTTTATCTGGTTTGAGCTTGCATGGGTCCTGTGTATGTTGTCACCATTCCTTTATATTGTTACTGATTGATATGTGTGTGTGTGTGTGTGTGTGTGTGTAGTGCATGTGTAAACAGTGTATATATGTGCACATGGGTATGCAGGTGCATGTGTACTTGTGTGTATGGTGGCCAGAGACATGTTGGTTGTCTTTCATGATTTCTCTCCATCTTCTCTTCTGAGACCAGTTCTCTCACTGAGTCCAAATCTCACCAATTGACTAGACTGGTTTGGCCAGTAAATGCTGGAGATCTGCCTGTCTCTGCCCCACCTTCCTCTCAGTGCTGAGGTTGCACATGTGCTACCAGGCCTGGAATTTTTAGGCAGATGTTGGGAATCTGAACTCAGATCTTCATGCCTTTGTACCACTTTAGTGATGAGCCATCTCCCCAGCCTAGATCCTCCTTTCTGCACCGTATCTTCCTGATGTGTAGCTGGCCTTACAGAGCCTATCCAGCCCAAATTTCCAAGGGAGATGTTTTAACAGAAGAACCTGAGCATTTCTGAATGTGGCTGCAAGAGACTGAGAGGAAGGGGCTCCTTTATGACCAGCACCCTGGCTGGGAGACTGCCTTGGAGCCACAAGTGTTCATTGGGGAAAATTTAGTGGCACTCTCAATAATAGCCCATTGATCTCAGGCAAACCAGAGCCTGAATGAATGTTTTAATTTATCTCGGCAGCTTTCCCTGGGGCCCTATTCTCCGTTTTAAGTTTGGGAAACTCATGTATGTGTTATTCTTCTTCCCTTGACCTGTCATCAGTCAGGCTGAGGACACTCCTTTGGAACCCCCACTGGGGCCTTAAGTGATGGCTGCTGGTGCCTCCCTCAGGAAGAGAGGGGGTGGTTCCAGCTGCTTCCCCAGAACAGAGAGTCCTGAGACAGAGAGGAGCAGCAGAGGGCATCCCTGCCCCTCAGGGCTTGTGAGCGCTCATCTTTTCTCCCTTTTCTGCTTTCTCTCCCCTGTTCCCTACCTTTACAACCCAGAGTGGGTGATCTGGGTGCCTGCTGGCTCCTTGTCTTTGATGGAACCTCACAAGGACTCAAGACATTGAGAGTGGTTCCTAGGCAGTCTGATTTACTCTAATTGCTCAAGTGTTTGCATCATCCTTGATGCAGTGTATTAGTTAATTTTCTCATTGCTGTGACCAAATATCTGACAAGAAGCAACTTAAGTGAGGAAATCTTCACTGTGGCTCATGGTTTGAAGGAATATGGCCCACCACCGTGAGGAAGGCATGGGGGTGGGAGGTCCAAGGCAGCAGGGATGTGTGTGTGTGTGTGTGTGTGTGTGTGTTTGTGTGTGTGCTCATGCAGCCGCTTATATCTCCCCGAAAGAGGGTGGGAATGTGACGCAGCTATACACCTCAAGGTCTGCCCTACAGTGATCTACTTCCTCTAAGTAGGGCCCACTTCCTAAAAGTCCTACAACCTCCCAGACAGCTGGGGACCAAGCGTTCATATATGTGAGCCTGTGGGTTTGGATGGTTTCACATCCAAACCATCATACCCAGCATGTCAGAGTAACTCTAGAACAGCCCCATAATAGAGATATTCTCATGCAGACTGGAGTTCTGTCTCACTAGAACCAGGCCCCATGAATAAGACTTGGAGTAGATCAGAAGCATCCATCTCCTTTTCCCTATGTTGTCATTCCTCCTTTTCTAATTCACAATCTACATAGTTACAGGACTCATTGAACAAAAGAAGTATTTATAAAGAGCTTACCATGTCCTTGCCATGAAAGGCACTATGCTAATGCTGAGCCTACAGGGTGAATGAGATATACACAATCTCAGCCTTCTCTAGATACAATTGTAAGAGGAGAAAGTATGTGAAGGCCAGGGAGTAAGTTCAGGCATCCAAGCCTGGAGCAAACAGTGCTTCACAGTTGGTTAGAGCCCCATTGAGCACTGGCAAAACAGTATCAGCGAACTGTGCAAAGTCACATGCCTACACTTTAGCTACGTTGGCAGCTCTGCTATTTTAATTTTTCACATTTTAATCCTGTCATTATTAGGAGGGGATTTGACTAGAAAGAAAGATGGATGGAGTTTGGGGTGGCAGAGGCCTTTAGTATTTTGGTTGCATGGACTCTATGTTTTTAATAAATAGCTTTTGTACAAGGAGTAGAGGGCACAGAATAATGGGAGACTCTGATGTATAAGCAAGTGGGGTGAGCATGAATGGGGGAGGTGGGCACTATTGTTGGCATTAACATCATCCTTTGCCGACTACATTTCTAGTGATGGCTAGATTTTAAAAATTATGGTCTTAAATAATTACAAGAGACGAGATCAAATAAATAAGAGAAGAATGCTGCATTTCCTAGATGTGTCAAAGAAATTTTAAGGTCTCCTACCTAGACAGTCTTTCTAGAAATATTGAATTCCTCATTATTATTTCTGAAGTTAAACACGAATAAATTTGAATAATTAATGCATTGGTCTCTCCCTTCACCGCCTCCTCTACCACTTGTTAGCATCTATATTATCTTAAGGTGCTTAAAAGGAAAGAAATAACAGAGAAGTGGCAATGCAGTTTGTAGATATCAGCTAAATTGCTCTCTTGGCTCATGAGTGGAGGTGGTGGTTATGATTGGATGGTGAAGGGCCCTTGACTATGAGCTCCTGGGAGACTATATCAATTTTTCCTTGATCTATCTCAATACAGGACTCTGATGAAGCCTATCAAATAAGACATCCTTTGTTTGTTTGTTTGAGACAGGGCTTCTCTGTAGCCTTAGCTGACCTTGAACTCTATGTAGACCATGCTGACCTCGGTCTCATCATAGAGATCCATCTGCCCCGGTCTCCTGAGTGCTGAGATTAAAGGTGTGTGCCAACATATCTGGCAAGACACCCTTTCCTGTTGGGATGCGGAATAGGGTCCAGTGCAGAACTGAGGGAGAACAAATGGATTGATCCTAGGCAGAACTAATGTAATGAGGCTTGTTCAGGTCCTAGGGACGCAGAGAAGGGAATTGGGCTGATCTTCAATGTCAGTCTCTGGGGGCCTTAGTAAGGCTGCCCCGGCTGCTAGACAGAGCTAATTATTGCCTCTGCCACTGTTTGCTGTATCTAATGCAGACTGTTGGCAGCTACACATATCAGGAATTAATAGGTTGGTCAGCTACTTGGCTTCAGAGGAAGCAATGACTTCCTCTACTAACCAGAAGGGCCTGCAGGACACCATCTCCCAGGGGTCTTGGCAGGGCTCTTCGTTTAGATATTCCTCAAGCATTTAAGTGTAGCTTCCCCAGCCTCAGCCTTCAGGTAGCTCTTGCCTAGATGGATAAACAGCTAACAGGCAGACACAGCAGAGAGGGGTATAAGCTGCTATAGGCTGAGTATAGGGTGGTCTGAGAGAACAACACCCAGTCTGGAGAGTTTCTGGACTAAGTTACTTCTGCTCTGGTCTGAAAGATATGAGATTACACAGTAAAAAGTGAAGAAGAACAACATATAGACAAAATCTTGAGGGAGACAGCATGGTATGTATAGAGACTCACAAGTGGTTTGGCATGAGTGTTGTGCTGGGTGAGGAATGAGGTCAGAAGAGATGGGGGCCCTTTCAAAGACATAGGTCCTTTGTATGGGGCATTAGGATGAGTCCTGAAAGGGGTTAGCAGTGTAAATAAATTATGATTTCCAATATGTTCTATTGGCCAAGCAGTCATAGATCACCTACCTAGAGTCAAGTGGTCAGAACATAAATTCTACCTCTCTGTAGGATGAGTATCAACAAATGTGTGCAACAGCGAAGAACAGAGGTGATGGAAGTTTGTAGAAAGAAATGTTGATCTTATTCACATACAAAGAATTTGAGGAAATCTATTAGAATTAATTCGTCATTGGTATGCATACCTGCATTACCATACTAGGCTGTTAAAGACAAAAATATTTCAATACCCGCTTTCAATACCCTTTGAGCTCTCAAATGCTGGCTAACTGTCCTAATTGACTTGCTCTCTCCCCTGGGAGACACAAATTGGAATCTGAGTTTATGTGTCTGTCTTAATATGTATCTTTGTATCAAGCTGGAAGCAGAGTATAGGCAGAGCTATCCATCCTTTTTTTTTTTTTTTTTTTTAATAAAGCCAGAGTTTATTGTAATTCTGCTTGTCATGAACTGAGGGCTCAGTTGACATCTGTTGGATGAATAAAATAAATGTGTATTGTGTGTGTACCAAGTATGAGGCATATTCTAGGCACAGAGAAAGGGGGAGGGTCATAAGCAAAACAAGTAAATGAACTATACAATATGTGAGATGCTGATAACTGCCATGGAGAAAATTGGGGCAGGACAGGGAGTGGCGGGGAGGAGTTGCTTTTTTAAATCAAAGGATCAGTGAGAGCTGTACTACAGTGTCAAGTGAAGAAGTAATCAGATAAGCTTGCATGCTTGCTTCAGGGGAGGATACTGGAGAGTCCATCTAATCAAAATGAATATCGTCCATGACATTTTCCTAGGGACAGAAAGGTCTCAATTCTTTGTGTTTAAGATTGGCTGCTGATATCTAACCCCAGTGCAAACAGCTGTGTCCTTTTAAAGAGACACAGAGTGCTGGGTATTGCTCCAGTTCAGTGGAGAAGATATGCCAGATCTCACCCCCAAAGCAAGAGTACATGGAGGAAGATGGGGGAAGCAAGTGAGAGGTCCTGGTATCAAGCAAGCTCTCGTAGGGTGTGAAAGTTCAGGGATGCCTTTTGGAAGTCTAAGTTCCACAATGGAAAAAGAAAAAAGGAGAGAGTAAGAAAAGACAAGTTTGCCTGTGAAGAAACCCAAACAGACATTAAACGGTCAAGCATAAGCCTCTCGAGTGCCCTGTGATGGTTAATCTTTATCGTCGATGCAACTGGATTTAAAGCCACCATGGAAACTACCTCTCGGTGGGTGTCTATGAAGGTGTTTCTAGAAAGGTTTTATTGAGGAGGGAAGACTCACCCTCAATGTAAGCAGCACTATTCTACCCACTGGGGTACCAGAGTGAATAAAAAGAGAGAAAGTGAGGTGAGCACCAGCATCCATCACTCTGCTTTCCGACTGCAGACACAATGTTACCAGCTGCCTCATGTTCCTGCCATCACAGCTGAGAGTCCCTCTTGCCCCTGCACCTTCCCTGCTATGATGGACTGTTCCCTCAAACCTGTGAGCTCAAATAAACTCTTCCTTCCTTAAGTTACCCTTTTCAGGTATTTTGTCACAGCATTGAGAAAAGTAACCAGTACAGGCTCTAAGAGACAGAGCTGGATCCCAGCAACAGCTGCTGGAGTTCTGGCTCCATTAAGCTGCCTGAGGAGAGCCAGTGCTCAGACAGAACTGCTGGTGACTGCTCTACAACAGAGGTGGGCTGCGGTGCGGAAACCGGAGAGCAAGTGACGATGCCACAAAATGGAAAGAATGGTCCCCAAGGAGATTGAGCATGGTGATTCAGCTGGATGAGGCCTTCAGCTTGTTGCCTGGGTTCGAATCCTGGTCTTGCCTTGAACTAAGTGCTGGTGAGCTCTTTATCTTTGCAAACTTCAGTTACCTCACCTGAAGTATGGTAAAACAGTGGGACCTACCTTATAGGGTGGTGGTGAGGGTTTCACGAGACAGTATGCACAGATTGCTCAGGCCAGGGCCTCCCACAGATTTGGTGTTCATTTTCTTTTTTATTAAGATTAAATTTTAAATTATGTATGTATCTCTGTGTGTGTGTGTGCATACACTCTTGTTGAGGCCAGAAGACAGTGTCAGATCACCTGGAGCTAGAATTACAGGTGGTTGTAAGCTGCTGGGAGCCAAACTCAGGTCCTCTGCAAGAGCAATATATGGTCTTAACCACTGAGCCACCTCTTCAGCCCCAGGATCCATTTTCTTAATAATTAAAAAAATTGGCAAAGATTTCTTACTGCTTGCTCACAGACCAGTAACCACTGTAGATGTGAAATCCAAGTGGACAGACGTCATTGCCAAGTATGGAGCCACCAGAGACCAAGGTCAAGCACCTCTGGGCCTGGGAAGCAGGACAGCAGGGACGTGAAGCCACTTTACAAAGCAATTCATTTGCGAATTATTATCCAGGCCTTCGTATAACATATGCCAAGATGTCTTAAGTGTTTATTTCCCCCTTTCTTTCTTCAGTAATACTGTAAGGCACATCCCTGCCCCAAGTTCACAACCTGATGTGTGCTGTTTGTGTCTTTCTGTCATAATAGCACCTAAAAATGTCAAGATGTGGAGAATTATTTTTGTAATTGTTTTTATAAAGATGAGGTTATCAAGCCAGGTGCAGTGGCATGAGTCTATAGTACCAGCTACATGGGATGTTTAAGTGAGAATTAGGACCAGCCTAGGCAATGTAGCAAGTTCTTGCCTCAACAACAAATAACAAAAGTTTTGAAAAAAAGACATCATCTCACATATGTGTGTGTGTTTTGCATATTGCCTTTCTCATTTAATAATACCTCCCACATCCATACCTCAGGAACACAGCTATTGAATAAAGTGTGACACCTGTGTGGGTAGGCAATCCTTGGCCCTCTGCAGTGGGTCTTATATAATCCATATAGTGGTGAAAGTGTATGGCCATTTCTTTGGAGTGGTCTGAACAGTCTACACCTCTGAGGCCAATGGCATTGCTTTCATAGGCAATCTCCTGACCTGTGAGCTCCACAAAAGCAGGTCCAGGTAAGTCTTGCTTGCATTTGTGATTTCAGGCCCACCAGGGCACCTGGTGCTTAGTGGTAGCATGCAGGCTGAAAATACTTGGATGGCCTTGATTCCATGGTGGACATGTTCTCCTGCAGGCAAATTTATCAAGAAGGTCCTGGGTGACTTGAAGATGCTTGGAATGGAGTTATTTTCTCTGAATTTTTAGGAAGTGGAGCATGAAAACTCGGGAGGACAAAGTACCAAGACTTTCTCTAGATACCCTCTCTGTTACCTGCTATGTATGTTGATTGTGAAATCCTAAAAAGTAGCTTCTCTGTCATCTATTTGACTCTTTATCTAACCATGCTACCTCCCTTCTCTTAGTTTACTATATGATCGGGACAGAAAGTCTCATGATAGAACCTTGGTTTAACTTGGTCTCGTAGCAGCTGGCCCTAGTCCAGCACCCTGCAGTCCCTAGAAGACATGCATGCTTTTACCTCTGCCCAGCCCGCCAGCAGTCTTGTTGGGAGACAAGAGCCAGGTCTGCCCTGCAGGGCATTTGGGCCTTGTTGCAAGTTGTCTACCATGGGTTTCAGAGTAAGAGCTTGCTCAGGGGAGGCCTTGACAACAGAGGCTCTTCCAGGTTCTAGTGCTTTGTGTGTTCTCCTACCAAGGAGGTCCCTGATGCATCCTAGGCTTTCTCTTGACCTGGGATTTCAGTGGGGGAGATTAGCTTCTCTACACGTGTGTCCCTTCATCCTCATCCTTCCTAAACCCTGGTTTGAGCTCATAAAGCATTGTTTGACTCCAGTGGACAAAATAACCTGCCTGCTCAAATTGGTTCTAAATATAACCAAGGCAGCAAAGAGGCTCAGCTAGAGGGTATGGAGAAGTTGTACTTGTGCGAACAACTGTTTATTTCTGATTATTTTACCAATAATTGGAGCTGCCCTCTCTCAGGCTTCCTGGTCTGGGTTTTTAGCAGCACATGTGATTGCTTCTATTGAAGCTGTTCCCCTCCTCCCCTCCACCTGCTGTGTCCTTACCCACCCACTGCTGGGAGGGAGTCGTTACTTTTGTTCTTGCTCTTGTTCTTGGATTAACCCCAACAGCTCATAGAGCAGAACTGGGGTCTGGGGCATGTCTGGAAAGCCTGGCTGTCAGCTTCCTTCCCTTGGACAAAGGTGGTACTCATTCCTTCATTTATGAATGCAGACCTCCAGGAATGAATATGAGCTCACAGTTGCCAAGTAGAGGAGTTCTCAGAGAGGTACTTTGGGGGGAATTTTTCCTTCCTTCCTTCCTTCCTTCCTTCCTTCCTTCCTCCCTTCCTCCCTTCCGCTCTTCCTTCCTTCCTTCTCCTTTTGGAGACAGGGTTAGATGTAGCCCAGGCTGGCCCTGTTGTAGAGCTAAGCCTGACCTTGAACTCCTCACCTGGATGCTTTTACAGACTTGTACCACTGTACCCAACCTTGGATTGTCTTTTGACGTCCAGACTATGGTTTATTCCCATCCTCATGAGGAAACTGAGGCAGTTGCATAAATCCGATTCTTCTCAGAGCACCTGATAAGCAGAGCTGGCTCCTCTCTTCTAGTTCTGTGCTCCTCCTCTGTGCTGTTCCTGTTTCCCCATTTTTATGTCTTTCTTGTTTTGAGATGAAGGGTGTTGCCAGGCATTCCCTGTGATCTTAGTTACTCAATTGATGGACATGCTTGTCTGCAAATTGCCAGAAGAATGCTTCTTCCTTGCTTTTTAGGGAATGTCAGGCTAATGAACCCAAGGCATTGAATTTTCTTACAAAGCTGTGTAGATGAGCTCCAAATAGTTGGTTGACATTTGATAGCTAGATGCAGTGCGCACCCTGATAGATGGCATTCTTGGCATCTTTGCCTCTGGAGTCATGAGTGAGGGTGACAGGAAGGTTGATTCTATTCCTGTGAAGGGTATTTTCCTATTCATGATGAGTGGACAAAGGATTGGGTAGGCCTTTTGTGACATATGCCATGAACGGGAAGTGAAGGATTTGACAGTCAGGGGTTCTCTCTGTCATAAAGTGAGAGTTCTGGTCATCTACCAAATAAGTATAAGGGAGGCTGGTTAGAGACAGGAGAATAGAGGGAACTTGAGAAGGCCTTCAAGAACAGGGAGCTCTGGCCATGGATACAGAACAGAGCATGTCACAGCTGTCCATGGTGTTGAGCGGACCAGCCCGCCAACCTTACTCTTGTTTGGATCTGTCCAATTCCACCTCCTTTGGTCAAGAACTGTTTCTGGAGACTTAGCCAGGGCCTTGAACTGTCCATAATCATGCTGGATTTTGTTTGGCTGGAAGTTATAACAATGAGTTTAGTAATGGTTTCTATTATACCATGGAAAGGAACATTTTCAAATATATGTTGTGAAACCTCATCAATTCTGAAGCCGTATGAGAGTTTACAGGACTGCAAGAGGGATTTATTTCCGATATTAGAAAGGTATCTTGTTATGGGTTAGTGGTCCAATGAACTAAGGCACATCAAAGCTTGTCCTTCCATGGAGATTTCCTGGAAAATTTTGCTGCTGTGGAATGGCTTGTTAGTGACTGTTTCATTTCACAGGAGGGGTGTTGGTGAGTGAGGAACATGGCCATAGCAAAGCTGTGTATTGATTTGACATATTCATAATGAACTATCATCTCATACCAACATAAAGCAGGCATCTATAAATTGTCCTCCCTCAGAAGTACACCCAGCACACTACACAATGTCCTCGTAACATTATCCCCCATATGTCTTTCCCTCAAATACCATTCCAATGCATATGCCAGAGATGTTCCTCACTTGTGATATTTCCTTACTTTTATCAGAAATTCAGAAAGCGGTGGTGGGAACAGCAGGAATTGTAAATGACACTAGAGTGTTTGGATGCGACTTCTGACTGCTTCTTGAAAGCACCCACCCACTAACTGTTGGAATTCTTAATTAGTCTCTACTTCTCATGACCTTTCTCTATTCATATAATAGAGGCTTGACCTGGTTAATGCACTCATCAGATATTTGTGGAACACTGCCTTTGTGATAAATGCATGGGTTAGCAGTCAAATTAGATAGTGCCCTGCAGCTGGAGCTATGGCAAAGGATCAAGATATATCAATAAGTAAGGACAATATAAACTGAACAACTTGCCAAGGGAACACAGATAAGAGATGGACAATGCAGTGAAGGAAGTAACATTTGTACTGGATCTCGACGTAGGATGTTTTGTGTGTATGAGGAAAGAAGGTAGAACAGTGTGGGCCAAGGTACAGAGATTTGAACATGCATCATAGGCTTGGGGAGCAGCAAGCAATCCCATGTAATGGAAAGGATGGTGATAGGAGGAAGCAAGAAACCTGCTCCAATGGGTCTAAGATGCCATTCCAAGAGGGGTGGTCTTTGGCTTCCACGAAGTGGCCTCTGGCTCCGGTGTTCTGCCGGTTCATTCTTACTCTTCCATTTTGGATGTGTGCCTAGAGGCCCAGCTGACAGGGTAGTTTCAAAACTCCTCTTATGCTTCCCTGGTCTCTTGTGTGCTGTTTCTCACTATGAAGTTTGTAGCAGGCACCTATGTCTAGTCACAACTTTAGGATTGTATGAAATATAATCTTATTTAAATATTTTCTATAATTCAATTTAGTTTCTAGAACAAATTCCTATTCTGCTACAAAGGGAAACATAATTTTGCTAGATTTGGAACCTTTCCTTAAGTTGATAGCTAGATGTGGGGTGATGTGGGGAAAACCTGTTTTATATACCAGTAGCTGCTCAAATATCTACACGGCTTCTGAGTCTTTGCTGATGAGTCCTTTTGATGTTCCCTCTCTCTTCTGGTTCATCTTCCTGTCTTTGTTTTTGGTGCTTCCATGATCAGGGTCACAGGTCTGTCCATATTCTACCTCTGGCATAGCCTTTCACGTAGTGCCTCACAAAGTTAGACACAGACTACCATATGACCTGGCAATTCTACTCCTAAATGTATTCAAAGAGAACTGACAACACATATCCACACAAAAGTTGTATATATGTGCTCATGGTAGCAGATTCTTAACCTCCAAGTAAAAGCAACACAATGTATATTAGATGAATAAACAAAATGTGGTACATCCATATAAGGGACTATTATTCAGCTATAAAAAGGGAAGAAGTAGTGACCTATGCTATAACATGAGTATGAATTGTGAAACTATTATGCTAAGTGAAGGAAGCCAAACATAAAGGCTATGCATCGAGTGATTCCATTTCTATGGAATATATAGAAAAGGCACATCTATAAAGACAGAGAGCAGATTTGTGACCACTAGAGGTCCAGAGAAGGACAGAACTGGGAGTGTCTATCTATGCACAAGTACACAGGGTTCTTGAGGGGAGGGATAATATTCTGGAATGAGACAGTGATTATTGTTGTACAACATCATAAATATACTAAGAACCACTGAATCACACTTTAAAATGGTGAATTTTATGTGTTGTGAGTCATATCTTAATTTTGAAGATTGGCACATAACACTTCCTCTCTGGATATATTACATGATTATTTCTTCTCTGAAATCTTGTTGCTTTCCCAGGGCTCTGCCTGGGAAAAGGGACTGTGGCTCCCAGTTTTCTTAGATCCCCTAAAACCTGTTGGAGGGTTTTGTACACTCAGGTTGGTGGGTTAGGCACAGGGTACCCCTGTCTTAGGACCCACTATATCTCCCCAACTTTACCCCCAACTTCTCTCCTTTCCCAGTGTTCAGGAGCTCTGAGCTGTGGCTTCCCGCTCCTCCCTCAGTCTGAGATCTGCACATGTACTCCTCTTTGCTTCTTCCTGGACTTTGAAAACCCAAATGCCAAGAATTATTTTTCTTCTGCCTCTGTGTCTTCTGTGTCTTCCTCCCCTAAGGCAATGTTCTGTGGAAGCAGACCCACAGAGGGAAGGAGTAAAGTGTACATAAAAATATCAAGAAGAGTTTGGAAACTTCTATTAACATTTAAAGCTATTATCTTCCCCTATGCCACACAGATATCAGGTTTGGGCATGGCCCCCACTCATGGAATTATCAGAGAAGGCCTTAGGGATTTCTCAGGCCAGGAGATTTGGTTGCTTCATGCCTTTTCCCATAGTCCCCTGGGAAGGCTCAGGATCATCACGAAAGGAAAAGATGAAGCTGTTGCTGGAAATTGGCTCTGAGCAGAGGCAACGTGAAAAGGGACCTTTTAATTCCCTTGAAATCACGCAGGAGGGAGCTGTTTAGTGCCTCCTGTGCCATCTGCAAGTACTTCTAGGTCAATCACCTGTGCCTTGCCTACCGGTGCCTGCCTTGGTGTCTGTCTGCAACTCACACTTTTCCTGGTCTCTGGAGGGGATTAGACTTGATCTTGAAATCGCCTGGATGCCTCTTCCTACCTACAAGCTGAGTGGCTGTGGACAAGTGACTAACAAGATTCTGTTTTCACATCTACTAACAGTGACATGATTACTGAAATCACGCAGCGTCCCTAGTCTGCAAATGAATGCTGGCTGGAATTGCTGAGTGATGTATATACCTTAGTCTGCCTTTGTTAAAGTTGTCTGCTATAGCTCCTGGCCCTTCTTGACATTGATGGCCACAAGGCGAGGTGCTTTATCCTTAGCTTGACCTCATACAACTCTGGGTGTGCTTCATTTTGCTGATGCTTTTTTTTTCCAGAGGCCAAAACCTTATCTGTTTCCCTAGCAGATACAGAAATGGAAGAACTGACTCACTTGTGTCCTTTCTGCTGTGGGTGACAAAGACCTTCTCATGGGAGTGGGTCTTTGCTTTCGAGGGTGTCCTTGGATGCCTTGAATTCAGTCCTTACCTATCCTGGACCTTGTCACTCGCTGGGTGTGGGATGGGGTAAGTTACCTATCTTCTTCATATCCCAGGTATTTCATCTGTAGAAGACAGATAATGCCTATTTGCTTCATTCATTTCACAGGAGATTGGTGAGTCCCAGTGCTTGGTGAAGTGTGAACAAACTCTTTGAAAAATGCTGTGCTGTTATAAAGGATTATTATTCTGGGTTCCCTGACTCTCTGAAGTTCTGCCAGCCTCTTGAAACACAAATGTCTTGCATGAGGCCTTATATCAATAGGGATAGCAGGCTGGGAGCAAGATTTAGGAAGACACAAAGAAAGAAACTGGGGAGTTGGGAAGAGTGTGGAGAGGAGATGGGAGAAACTAGAGACAGAATCCTTGACTTTTGAAGGCTCTCTGACCCCATTTTACCTGGAAAAGCCCATCATGGCTACATTTTGAGTCAAGGTGTGTGGCTCAAATGGCCACCTTACATGACCCTTTTGGAGCCCCTTGTTCTATCACGTGCAGGAGACAGACCTGTGTGACTTCAGATTCCATTCATAAGTCTCATCTAATGCCAAAGATTATAGGGAACTTAATGTTTCATCAATGTGTCTAAAGGGTTCACAGCCTCATTGGGAAGATCAGCAGTAGATACAGAAACAAAAGGCCCTTACAAACTCATTTGTGAATAACTGACTAGCTGTGCCTGTGAGATGTCTAATGCTATGAGTTCAGAGGATCAAAATAATTCTGGTTCTAATGACTAAGGAAGGAAGTGAGAGTCCACATTTGGAAACAGTGCCTGGGTTCATTTCACTAGAAGTAGTCCCAAAATGAAGGTGGCTATGCAAGTAGTTTATTAAGGAAGTGCTTCCAGGAGAAACAGTAAGGACCTCGGTAGGGGGGGCATGGAGCAAGGGCATGATTTCAGGTGACATACCTAAGGGAACTCTGGAGCATCGAGTACATGACTAGGGTGTGATTTGCTTTTCTGTTCATCCTGAGCATGTGAGGACAGCTTGGCACAAGTGAGCATGCTGGAAACCTTCCTTTGAGAATGACTGTGAGCCAGAGGTAAGATGAGGCTGACAAAAAAGGAGCTCATGGGCTGAGCTGGGATATAGTGGGTAAAGTCTTTGCCTAGCATGCAATAAATCCTGGGTTCTATTCCAAGTGCAGCATAAATTGAGTGTGGTGGCACATGCCTAGAATCCCAGCAGTCAGGAGGTGGAGGCAGGAAGATAACTTTAGGATCATCCTTAGCTACATAATGAGACAAAGCCATCTTGAGATATATATATATAACCACGTCTTTAAAAAAAATAAAAGGAGCTTGGAGGAGAGGGCCAATACAATTGACAAAGGAGTTGAATGGAAGAAAGGCCCAAGAAAGACTTTGAAGGTTGGACAAGGACAAATAGGCTGACATAGTGTCATTACTAAGTAGTTGTGTCTTGGAGTCAGTGTGGTAGCATAGGGAATAGGATTCTAGGTGGAATGTGTTGAAGGACTACTGGGAGGTTCCGGGTAACAGGTTTTCCTTGGAGGAGGCACTAGGGTAGGTATAGGGACAGTAGGATCTACTGTCTGTATGATCCACTTGGGTCTGAGTCCCATGCCTCTGTGGTACAGCCAGGGACCATGTGGAGCAGACAGAAGGCTTTTTCTGCTCTCCTGCCTGTGCTCTCTTGCTTGCTGACAGGGCTGCTGGGATAACGAGTGGTTCCCTGGCCTTTCCTCTGTAGAAGCCTTTGCAAATGCTCATTAGCCAAGCCTCCTGACTCCCACCCAGGGCCTGAGAGGTCTCACTCACTTGAGGCATAGTTGGGGAGCAGCACTTTACATGTGCTTTGGGGAGGTACAGCTGGTTAATAGTGAGTATGCATCATGCCTAAGTATGGAGGAGGGAGAGGTCAGTTCCATATAGGCACAGGCTTCCTGGCCTTGGGGAGCCATCTGGAACTCACAAGCAGTTGGTAAGTCTGATGAACTGGGTTTGAGCAGCTGCAGCCTACTGGCATGGCTTGTTCTATTGAAAAATCAGCAAAGGAAGACCTGGGCTGGATTGGGCAGTTCAGTGGCTGCCTCAGACACCGATCTCCTGCCTACTCTGAAGCCAGAGTCATACAGTCTAGAGATTAGGGAGAGGATTCACCTTGATGGGCTTCCTCCCTGTGGCTGGGGCCATGGTCTGCTCTGCTGCCCTGATAGTGGGAAACAGTCCCAGGGCCCCTGACTGATAGTCTTTTAAAGGCAGATACTAGTAGTGCTGGCAGCTTCTGGACAGGATGTGGATGAAGGGACTAGAGTGGGAGAGGGAAATGATGCCAGATGCCTGTCAGAACTGCCTGGAGAGCATAGGTGATATAGCTCTTGGAGTCTTCTGCTGTAACTGAGATACCTTGTGGGAAACCAGAGGCCTGCCAGTCTGAGCATATCTTTGTTTCTCTGATGCTCCAGCCTCTGGCTGGTGATCACAAGCAGGAGGAAGACGGGCAACTGGAATCTGGGGTTGGAGTCCCCAGAGAGCAAGATCACCCCTTCTGGGGACTTGGGGGACTTGGTTCTCATTTGACTGGCCTCCCTCATTGGTGCTCCCACTGCTAGTTAGAGGCAAGTACCAAAGTACTTGCTATACATTGCTCCTGTTGCAGTCTCCCTTTCATCTTCCTCCCTCTCTCCTTCCCTATTTATTTATTTATTTATTTATTCATTCATTCATTCATTCATTCATTCGTTTTTTTGAGACAGAGCCTCCCTGTAGCCCCAGCTGTCCTGGAACTTTGTTTCTCTGATGCTCCAGCCTCTGGCTGGTGATCACAAGCAGGAGGAAGACGGGCAACTGGAATCTGGGGTTGGAGTCCCCAGAGAGCAAGATCACCCCTTCTGGGGACTTGGGGGACTTGGTTCTCATTTGACTGGCCTCCCTCATTGGTGCTCCCACTGCTAGTTAGAGGCAAGTACCAAAGTACTTGCTATACATTGCTCCTGTTGCAGTCTCCCTTTCATCTTCCTCCCTCTCTCCTTCCCTATTTATTTATTTATTTATTTATTCATTCATTCATTCATTCATTCATTCGTTTGTTTTACTACAAGGGCTTTGGTGTCCTGTGGTCTATCTATGCTTTCAGACTCTGGCTCAAAGCAATACCCTGTTCTAGAAGCCAATTGGATCCATTTGGTTTTTAAGTTGTGTGAGACCTGGCTGTCTCTGCTTAGGACCAGTTAGGACTCAATACACACATCTTATTGACTGATATGGCCTGTGGCACTGGAAAACTCCTAGTGTAACCTAGACATTTTCTTTACTTTTCTAATTTATTCTTCCCTTTTTTGCAACTGGATGGATGAGCGGGCAGGCTGCCCAGACAAGACTGACAGGGATGGCATTTGAACAGAGGCTTCACAGGAGCTGCCTTAGGAGGGAAGAGCACCCTGGTACATTGGCAGCTAAGCTTCAGACTATGAATGCAAAGATCAGTAGAAGGATCCCTGGACCTCCCAGCTCTCTGCCATGTGACCCCAGAAAGTGACTTCACTTCTTCACTTCTCTAAATATGAGACTTCACTCACAAAAATGAAGGTGAAACCCTATGCCTTTATGATAGGCAACTGGAGAGGTCATAGATGAATCAAAGTAGCCACCATGGCTGGAGGGTCCATTTATGCCCAGCACTTATCTGTGCAACACAACAGCCATCTGAAGTACTTCTAGGATTTATAAGGGAGGGGGGTGTGGCTTGGAAATTTTCAGTCCTTGAAACACATTCCTTTTCCCATCATGTGATCTGCCTCTGTTGAAGGAGGCATCCACTGCCTAATATCTCCTATGAGCTACTCTGGGGGCTACAATAGGGGTGGGTGCACACTGGGCCCTGAATATCCCAGCCTCTTGGGATAGACGTGCCTCTCCTGTCTTGCCCATCCTTGGAGAGTTGCCATGGATGGACCCTATTCTTAATCGGGAACTAGGCAGATTCTAAGCAAAATTTAGATTTTTTTGTTAATGATCCTTGGCCCTGTGTCTGATCCAAAGTGCTTCTTAAAAAACACTTTAAAAAATTATCTATTTTATTTTATGTCTATGAGTGTTTTATCTGCATGTGTATAAGTGCACCCATGTTGTGAAATGCCCACAGAGGCCAGAAGAGGGTGTCACACCCCCTGGAGCTGGAGTTATGGACTGTTATTGGCTGCCATATGGGTACTGGAAACCAAACCTGAGTCTTCTGACAAAAACAGCCTTGCTCTTAACTGCTGAGCCATCTCTGCAGACCCAATAAACTTATTAAAAAAATTAATTGGTACCACCTCATCTGTCCCTTCAAAAGAAAAAATTGTTTTCCCTATTTTGAGTCCCAGAATTTTTTTCTTCTTCCTCAATTTGTCTTAGGTTCACCTTGACATTGATTTTGTTGTGCATTGCCACTTTGAAAAGGTTGAAAACATTTTGGGAAGTTCTAATTTGTCTCCTCAAAGGGCTAGAAACTAGCAGTTATAGGAAAAATTAATAATAATAAATCTAAGTTTGAAGCTGTCCAAATGAACTTGATTTGATGTTTATAGTTGACTTGGGCATTAAAATATCAGAGAGCAACAATCGAATATTGAAGAGATTATTTCACAAGGAATGGGTGAGAGATAGTAGATTAGCTTTTAGCTTAATTATTTTCAGATGCAATGGATATGATTCTGTTCTAAAACTACGAGGAAAATGCTAGCTTACTTGTAACTGACTTTTCTTTCTTAAGAATAATATTTTATTTCTCCTAATACTTTCAGAACAACCTTACCAATGTTTTTGATAGATTGTCTTGTGAACTACTTGGTAAATAGCAAATAGAAAAAGCATCACATACAAGAATAACCGGAAGGAAGGTATTTATAACTAGGTGACAAATGAAAACCATTTCCATAGAGAACCTGCGGTACAAATCTTATTATTGAAAAGAGTTCTGAAAACTCATTAAAGACATCTGAATTAGAAATGATAAAAGCAGCTGGAAATCAAAATTAGCTTGAAATGAGTATGTCAGCTTCAGTGAGAGAAGGTTGTGGAGCTGGGTAAAAAAATTCAGACACCTTCAGTAAGAGCCACTTTTCAGAACTTACATCTGACATTTTCTCTCTGCCTTACAAGGACACAGAGAAGCAGATGGGAGCGGAAGATAGGACCAGCAAGGACAGGTGGCTGTGCTGCCTTTGCTTACAGCATTGATACAAGAGGCTTTGGAACTGATTATGAAAAAATTGTAGAAAGCCACCCACCTAAAAATTTTTTACTCATTATCCCCCGAAAGGATTTTTTTGTCTTTATTTACACTGAATGTTCTTCATCTTTTCAAGAAAAGAGAAATGAAATATCTTGGTGACAGCTTTGTAAAAGACCATGGGCTTTAGTCAGGGGAATGGCTCAGTTGATAAAGCGCTTGCTGTACAAGTGTGAAGGTGTGCGTTCACATCTCCAGCATCCATGTAAAAAGCCAGTTATGGTGGCACATGGCTGTAATCAGTGCTAGAGTCAGAGACAGCAGGATTCCTGGTGCGTACTGACCAGCCAGCCTAGCTGAATCACTGAGCTCCGGGTTCAGCTGAGAAACCTTGTCTCATAAAAAAAAAAAAGGTGAAGAGTGATCAAGGGTGACACATGATGTCATCCTATAGCACACACACACACACATGCACACGCATGTACACACACAGACACAAAGAGCATGAGTTTTAGAGAGTCTGTCATGGGCATGTCTATGAGGCATTTTCTTGATTTTTGAGAGATGTGGGAGGCAGCTCACTGTGGGTGGTGGCACCCCTGGGCAGGTGATCCTGGGTTGTATAAGAATACAAGCTGAACACAGGCCAGAGGAGCAAGCCAGTAAGCTGTGTTCCTCCATGGTTTGTGTTTCAGTTCCTGCCTCCAGGTTCCTGCTCAGAGTTCCTGCCCTGACTTCCCTTAAGGATGAACTGTGATGGAGATATGTGAGCCAAATAAACCCTTTCCTTCCCAAGTTGGTTTTGGTCAGAGTATTTTATTACAGTCATAGATACCAAACTAGAGTCAGTTCTCCATCTGTAGAGTGCATCTCAGAATGCCTGCCTGTAGATTCTTACAGGATCTTACAGGAGTAAAGATGACCTATGCAAAGTCCCAGGCACATAATAGGCTCTTGATATTTATCTCTGGGATTCATATTAACCAGAATCAATTGAGATAGTGATTTGGTACTAAGAAGGTACTCAGAAAGGTTGAAACACATGCTGTGGATTAGAGTGGGGCTCTTTCCTTAGAGACTTCACTAGTTCAGGTCTGGGCATTCCTCACTTAATCATACAGGATCACAAGTACACCAGTGAATAGTTACACATCAACATTTCAAAGCTGGTTGGCTCCAAGGTATTTCTAGCTTGGAAATTTCCATGAATTCAAGCCTTGCACAAAGTACAGTGTGGGGGTTGCAAACTGGAGAAATTGCCTGGCTTGCTACCAAGTCTTATTTAATGGCAGCATTCTTCAGTCTCTGCTTTCCAGACTAAATGGGCTGGAGGAGAAAACCGATGCTTGTGATGTCAAAAACCTTACTCTGACTGTCAATCAGAGTTCCCCTGGGAGAGAGGGAAACTCTCTATATAGGAACATGATTTCTGGGCATGTGAAACTCAAACGACCACATCACAGATCTTCCCATGAATTTGCTAAATGAAAGTTACAGGATTCTCACATCTGGGGACATTTCCTTAGCAGCTGGTGCTAAACAGAAGCACGACACCCTAAGGAACCCAGGAGTCCCTAATTCCTGGGGCCAGGCTGGGCCAGCCTAAAGAACTCAGGAGTCCCTGCTCCCGGGGTCAGGCCAGCCCAGTCACAATACTCTGGAGACCCATGAAAACCCTAAGGGCATCTTCCACGATCTCATCAAGGTACCTAAGTGTCCTCTTAAGTGCAAATGACATTTGGTTGGTAGTAGAAGAGAGGAGACACAGTCTTGAGTTAATTCAGTTTTTCTCTAAAAGACAGATAACCTAAAAGAAATGGTTTTAAGAGTCTCAAATAACTTCAAATAGCAAATTTATCTCCTCTCTCCTATTCAGAGATATAAGGCTTAATCATAAATCTGAATTCGGCTTTACTAAAAGGTATATTAATTTTTTGTATACATCAGAGCTGTGTATATAATTTTTGCATGTCTACATATATCAAGTAATACATTTAAAAGACTCAAGAGGATGACTGGAGTGAAGGGAAAATAATACAACATAGCCAGGATTAAACAAAAAGCTGGTACATTGCGTGCCTTGAATGCCTTCACAGTTTTGAAGTGGACTTAGATTCAGCTCTGAGCTGCTCTGCACCCCAGAATAACAAGAGAAGCACAATTAGTCACAGGTGTCACATTTTCTTAAGGTGAAAGGAAAACAGTTGCTCTGGAGAAGGTTGGAGACACTACAGATGGAGAGCACACAAGGTGCTGAGCAGTGTACCAATAGCATCCCAAGGAAACAGCAGGATGGGCATTTGTTAATTTATACAACAGAAGTGTGCATTATGCTTACCATGCCAGACCCTGGAAGGTGCACTGGACTGAATGTTTACGGCTTCTTCACATTTACATGTGTTGACACTTAAACTCTAATTTGATGGTGTTAGGTGAGGTCTTTGGGAAGTAATTAGGTTACAATGGCAGAGTACTCATACAAGGGATTAGTGCCTTATAAAGAAACCCTGAAGAGCTGCCTTGTCCCTTCCACCAGAGGACATGGTGAGAAGGCACTGTTATACACCAAAAAGTGGGCCCTCAGCTCACACTGACCCGGCTTTCATCTTGGGCTTTCCACTTCCCCGAATTGTGAGCAATGAACTGTTCTAAGCTTTCAGGCTATGGTATTTTGCTATGGCAGCCCAAATGGACTAGGATAGGTTAAGATAATAATTTGGGCTCATGCCTGCCCTCCTGGAGTCTACAGTGTACTTGAGTGTCATGTACTTGGTTCTATTAACTTGGCACAAATTTAGACGTACCTGGTAAGAGGGAATCTCAGTTGGGAAATTCCCTCCATGATATTGGCCTGAGGGCAGGTCTGCAAGGGGTCGGGCGGAGATTTTCTTGATGCTAATTGATGTGAGAGGGCCCAGCCCACAGTGGGTGGTGCCATCTCTGGCAGGTGGTCTGAACTGTATTAAAAAGGTAGCTGAACAAGCCAGGGGAAACAAGCTAGTAAGCAGGGTTTCTTCATGATCCCTGTTTCAGTTCCTGTCTCTAGGTTCCTGCTTTGAGCTCCTGCCTTGGCTTTCCTAGATGGTGGACTGTGACCTGTAAGCTGAAACAAACCCTTTCCTCTCCAAGTTTCTTTTGGTCAGGTGTTTATCACAGTGACAGGGAAGTAAACTTAGGACAGGGTCATGTTTATGGGGGTGAGTTTATAGCTCAGTAATACTTTGTCACTTAAATTGTGATAGCCGGTATCATTCATTAGTCCCTTAGATGCTCTTCCTGTTCTTTGTGCCTGTGACTGTAGGAGATAGTGAAGACAAAGATGGATATCAGACTTGATCACGGCTCTATAGAACTCCATAGGACAGTGAAGGAAACATACATATTTAAATAAATAGATGTGCAACGTGCTGGGTGCTGTTATAGAGGTTTGAATGAAGCCTTCTGGGAGTGTCAGATGGAGTCTGCAGAGAGGAGGAACTTGAGCTGGTTTCTGAGGACCAGGAACAACCACCACAGCAGCAAACACTTGGTTTTCCAAGAACTATTCTAAGCATTCCATGCGTATACTATGCACAGACTTAATCCACTTTAATCTACACAACAGCTCTATAAGGCAGGTTTCATTATGATCCTCACCTTTGGGAAAGCTGAGGCTCAGGAAGTTAAGCTACTGCCCTGATCACCTAGCTGGCAATGCGGAGTAGCGGTGCCCCTTCACCACCCCTTCTCTGTGGTGGTGAGCTTCACTCCTTCTAGACCTCTCTGAGAAATCTTTCTTGATTCCCCTGATGAGGCTGAGTACTTTTGATGCGTGCTTTAACAGCAACTTGTCTTATTTAGAATTTACTGTGCTGTATAATCATCCATTTATTCATATATATCATTTAACTTATTAAATTATTCATAACACTATATAATTATTACATCTTGTGTTATTTGGCACATGTAAATATAAGTTTACTTATTTAATGTCTACTTCTCCCTAGAGATTGCAATCTGCAGTTGTGCAGCAACTGTGTGTATTTTCCCACTACTGGATTTCTAGTGCAAGAGTTTGGCACAGCAAGGCACTCAGTAAACATTTGTTGAGTAAATGGAGCCAGGAAAGGACCTGAACTGTATGTAGACTGCTTGGTAGAGCCTATGATGGAAGGAAGGGATAATGAGAGGGAATCTGGGGATACTTTGGGAAAACCCTGCACAACTTGCCCCATATACATAGGGGTATTTTTTGTTGTTGTTTGCTTAAAAATAAAACCTGGCCATATTATTCACCCAGGACAAGCTATTCGCCTTTTAGGGACAGAGGGGAGGGGAGGAGGGTTGGTAGAAATACTTTGTATTCTAGATAGCCTTGACTTACCAGATGTTTCCTGAGTCAGCATAACAGTACAGAAACTGCAGGGACAGGTTTTTATGTCTCAATTCTCTTTTCCTCTCAGCTTCTAGAAGACAGATGCACAAAGGACCTCTTGCTGGGAGGAGTCTGGGTCACACCTTCCCTTTACCCCTGTTTCTCGCCTGGGGACAGAAGCAAGTAGGGAGTGGTTCTCACTGTCTAGCTTTTTTTTTTTTTTTTTTTTAAACCTTGCTTGCTGCAGGGCTGGCAGGTTGGAATGGGTTCCAGTCCTTTGACACCCTGTCACTCTTCCTTCACATCCTAAGCTTCCACTGTCTCCTAGCTTCTATTTCCAGGGGAGGATGCACTGAGTCTATATTTGGTGGGTTGTTCTGTGTCTCTTTGGCACAGTTGACTCAGTGAGCTTGAGTTAATTAGGTTTAAGAGCCTGGAAACTGGCAACTGGAGTGTCTTGGTCTTTGTTACTTCTATAACCCCCTAAGGTTACCAGAGATAATGTGGCTATTTGGGGCTCAGTTTTCCTACTATTTGCATGATGAGGAACTTAGCTTCTCTTAGAGTTATCTTTTTTAAAAATTATTTTTATTTATATGTATGAGTGTATTCCTTGCATGTATGTAAGTGTATCCATGTCATGCAATGCTTGTGGAGGTGAGAAGAAGGCATCGAAGACCCCTGGAACTGGAGTTATTTACAGTTGTTAGCCACCATGTGGGTGCTAAGAATCAAACCCAGGTCCTCTGCAGAAGCAGCCAGTGCTCTTAACCATGGAGCCATCTCTCCAGCCCCAAGAAGAACTATCTTAAAGAAAGAATTTACTATATGGTCCTTTGCCTTTGATGTCCCCATTAGTTCTCAGAATCAATGTATTTGCTCATTGCATAGATGTTTATTCAGACCTTTGAGGCACACAGGTCTGGGCTAGCAAGTACTGAAAAAAGAAATGATTAGGGATAGTTGATGTCAAGGGACAATGCAGAAAGTACATAGAGATTGGTGTTTTAAGTGTTATTTGGATAGTCTTTATAAGGGAGGTGGAGTTTCATTTGGAGTTTTAAGGATGGAGAAGATTTTGATGGGTATAGACTTGTGTGAAGGGAGGGACTAAGGAACTGAATTATAATTAGGGTTGATATGTGAATAAAGGACAGAATAAGGTCATATTTGGGGTTTGATAAATGAATCAGTATTACCAGAGCAAACAGTTCATGTAGTAGTGTCAGAAGAAAGGGGAGATGAATTTAGAGAATAAGTGCTAGGCTACAGTGGGAGGGAGCATTCTGGAGCTTTCAACGGTTTGACAGTAGATAAATAATAGGCTAAAAGTTTGGCTTTAGAAAGTATTTTCTAAAAGATGTGTACCTTAGAGGATAATTTAAAGGGTCAAGAAATTGAAAGCTAAGAGACCAGAACAATTTAAATACATAATATTATATAACACAAAATGCTTAATGTGCACCATGAACTGTTCTATGCGTTTCATGTATGTTAACTCATTTAACCTTCTCAATAATCCTCTAAGATTGATGCTATTATTCCTGTGCTAGAGCCAAGAAATGAATGCACAAGAGGTTAAGTGATTTCTTTAGGTGGTATAGTCAGTGGATTGTAGAGCCTGGATTTATACATAAGTAGGCAGTCTGGCTCCAGCCTTCCATACTTCTGTAACTATACAGTACACTATCCCTAATTCATGGAAACACAGCACTGTGCATAAGGCTGCTAGCAACATATATAAAAAATGCAATTCTCGTTCAAGAAGCAATTCTTTTGATAGATCAGCTGACAAGGTTTGAACTGCAGTGGTGGTAACAGACATGGAAGAAAGGGAAATAGTTGACAGAATGTGGTGCTAACTTTGTTGTGAGGTTTGAGACCACTTGAAGTTTGGATCTTGGGCTGACCCTCTCTTCGGTGTACTCATTAATATAAATATTAATAAAAATGACAGATATTTGGCTTCTAGAAAACAGGACCATACTGAACTTTCTACTTGAAACAATAAAAAATCAGATACAGTATATGAAACAATCATTTGTAAGATCTTAGTCATCGGCAAAAATATACACCGAGCTTTGCTAGATGAGATGAATATAAGGTGGACCCTATAACTGCCCAGTTTACTGGCTGGGGCACATCACAGGGAATGGACCCCTTGGTAGTTTCAAGTAGACTCCTTAAACTGAAGAGACAAACCTAAGAGTCTGGGAAGACCAAAGCAGTTAGAGTTTGCAGGACAGAGCAATAGGGAGGGTAGAGTTTCTGAGAGAGACTCTAGAAATTTGTTGAGAATTGCTGAGTATTCAGCTGAGTGCTTAGGAGTGGGAATGTGAGAATACTACCCAAGGCTGGTGAGATAACTCCCTGAAAGGACAGTGGGAACAGTGCCCAGCACTCACATAGGGTCATAAGCAGTACCTGCTCTCAATAGACAGAGCAGAAACTTCAGGAAATAATGGTATTTTGCAGAATACACAGAAGGATCTTTTTTTTTTTTTTTTTTTTTTTTTTTTTTTGTAGCGAGAACAATTGTTTCAAGAGCAAACACTCTTCTGGTTCTGCCTAGCAATTTTTAAAAGGAAGACATAAAAGGATTGAAGTGTTTATAAGTAATTGTATCTTTGCAAGCAAAATCCTCATAAACACATAAAGGGAAAAGGTTTCCAGCATCAAGCAAGGTAAAATTCAAAATGTCTAGAATCCAAGAAGAAAGAGCAAACATGCAACACGCAGTAACAAAGCCCATCATCCATCAGTCAGAACTGGCCCAGGTGTCAGGATTAGTGGATAAGGACACTGAGAATGCTTATTATGACTGTATTATATGCTTCCAAAATGTTAAGACAAGATTGGAGTATATAGAAAGAAAACAATCCAACTCATAAGGGTGAAAACTACAATGTATGACATTAAAAATGCACTGATGTGATGAATGATGGGCTTAACTTGAAGAAAAGTTCAGTGCGCTTAAAGTTGTAACAACAGAAACTATCCAAAATGAAGCAAGAAAAGAGGGATTTTTTTTTTAAAAAATAAAACATTTGTAAGCTTTGAA
>NW_008335053.1:1309627-1362123 GCF_000622305.1 Nannospalax galili
AAATAATTGCTGAAAACTTCTGAATGTGATGAAAACTATAAATCTACAAAATTCAGGAAGTTCACAAATACCAAGCACAAGAAACCTGATGGAAACTATACCAAGGCACATTGCTTCTACCTCAATAAAGCTTTTTACGTAATCACAGACAATGATTAGTGAGATAACTTGCGAAAGCCCTTTATATACTGCATAGCACTCCGAGGGACTACTTAAGGATTACTGTAAGATTACATGTTTAGGAAATAGGAAAGATGCTTCTAGGATTAGCAGAAGCCAGAGAAGAAGGAGTTGGCATTGGTTTATAGGAGATGATGAACTCCATTTTCCTAAATCGAATGCATAGGTGGGAACATCCAGGAGCTAGCTGAGGATGTGCAGAGCTGAGCACAGAGGTGAAAGCTGAAGGCACGGGCGTGGATGAGCTCTCTGGAAGGACAGTGTGGAGAAAAGGAAGGACAGAAATTTGAGGACACTCTCAGAACATTCTATGATAGTAACTAAGAAGGGGGCTGTTCAGGATGGGGCAATTAGAGTCATCCAGAATAGTGACATTTTGGTTAGCCAGCCTGGACGAATGTTTGATGTTGAGGAACAACAGTTGCAGAGGCTTTGAGATAGTAGATACTAGTGTGTTAAGAATGGTGTAGGAGGCCAGGGTGGCTAGAGTTTGTAAGGAGAAGGAAGGCAGTAGTAGTATGAGTTTGGATGAGCTGGTAGACTTTGCTGAGTTTAGGTTTTATCTACAGGGCAGCAGGAAGTCATATAGAATTTTAGACAGATCATTATGGCTTCAGGAGGACAAGTACTTGTGGAAGAGGCAAAGGTAGAGGCAGGATGATCAACAAAGAGGTTCTTTGAGTAGGTCCAGTGGGCCATGATGGTGATAGGTTAGAATTGTGAATAGTAGATAGATAACAGGAAGTAAAGAATTCAAAGTAGAAAGAACAGGACTTGATGAAAGCCCAAGGTACTCAAGGAATCTTGTCAATGATAAAATTACTAGGTCTTAAAATTTAGACAAAATCCCTGTGTGGGGAGGTGGGCACAAAGTACCACTCCTAGCTGAGGCAATTGATAGCTGCTGGGAAAGGGAACGTTAGTGGTCTTTGCAGATATGGCCCCTGGTAGGTTGACCATGCTCCAGTGGATGGCCACACACCCAAGAGTAGATGAGCAGCACAAATTGGATTTGATGAGTTTTTCAAAAAAATGAGGACACAAAATTGGGAGAGTAGGGAGGGGGGTTGGGTCTGGGAGGGGGAGATGGATGAATATGATTACAGTCTATGAATTCTCAAAGAATTAATAAAAATATTTAAGGTGTTTCATAATAACTGATACAAAAAAATTCTAAAGTTGGAAGTGTGGGAGTTGCCTCATAGAACTTGACCAACTAAATTACTCTTCACTGCTTACAGAAGTAAGTACCTTAGCAGCAAGGGTGTGTCTTTCAGATTTGTCTTGTCATTCAAAGCCTCCAGTGAGCATTCATAATCCATGTCAAAGCTCATTGCTCACCTGCTCTGCTTCAGCCAAATTGGTGATATCCTAGTGGTCCAATACAGGGAGTGCTGGTCCCTTTGTTGCAAAAGAATGGGAGGAGGCTCAGATGGCAGAACAGAAGCAGATCACATTGCTTCTCTGGTGACTGCCATTCTCAACTATAAAACTGATTTATGAAAGATCTGAGGAACTGAGACAGAAAGGTTGTTTTGAGTGTAAGCCAAGCCTGAACTACATAGTAAGTACTAGGTTAGCCAGGGCTACATAGCAAGATCATGTCAAAACAAACAACAAATAAACAAGAAATTAAAAAGAAACCCATTATTTTGTACAATTATTATTCCCTAGTAAAATGTTCTAAAAATTAAATACTTTAGTCTGGAAAGCAAAAGAGAAACTAAAAATTTGTGGCTTTCTTAATGTAAAATGCTCTGTTCCTCATCTCTTTCCCCCTTCTTCCTTCCTCCTCCCTCCCTCCCTCCTTCTTTCTTCCCTCACTCTTTTGACTTGTTGATATAGGGTCTTGCTATGTATTAAATCAGGCTGGCCTTGAACATGCAGTAATCTTCCTGCCTCTACTCCTGAGTGCAGGGATTATAGGCGTGTGCTGGCATGGCTGGCTCAAAATGGTCCTTTCAAACATCTGCTGTCCTTCTGTTCTCTTTATGGTTCTCCTGTCCAGGAACAGATGTCCTTACTCTCAGTGCTCTGGGATCATGCCTTTCCCAGCCTCTCCAAGCCTCTCCCACGTTCCATTCTGTGCTTCTGTGCTTGGCCTTAGCACACTTCCCCATGCCTGAGCTGCCTTCCTCTTCACTAATAACATGTTTCGTTCTGCTTTTGCTATGCCTCACACCTTGCTTACCTTCATTTTTAAAAACTGGCTTTTCACCCTGACTTTTCTGCTGCGATGACTTTTAATGACATTAGTCTAATCCCCCGTTAAGTTTCAAAAGAATAGGCTCTGGGGACAGGGTGAGTCTCTTCTGTCTAGGCAAAGAAAGGTGCTGAATCCTGTGGCTCTTTTCTCCCAACCATAAACTCTTACAGAACCTCACTTCCAAAGTGTCATGAGAATTGAAAGTTTGTAAATGGCTTTGAGTTCCTTGGGGACAACTAACAAGTGTAAAGAATAAAAATCGTTCCTTACAAAGGCTGCTGAAAGGGAGGCAGTGAACTGATTTCACAGTCGCCCCCCTTAGGCTATGATCAGGAGAGTTTCAGATGAAATATCACATTTCATCAAGACAGGTGAGGCCTGTGTGAGGCTGCTAATTGTAATAAAAAGCTTAATTTGCACTTCTATTTCTTATTTCTCTGGGTTGGGGAACAGGGATGGTGAGGACGAGGCTACTCAGGGGAGCTGTATAAGCCTGTCCATGAATTGGTGATGGGCGATGATTGTTCTAGCATTCTGCAGTCGAAGCTTGACAGCTCAGTGACATTAGCTCCCCAGCTATTTATTTACACAGCACCACTGCTCTTCCTGTCTCCTCAGTAGAGATTTGTACCCCTTTCCACACCGACCTCTTCCTAACTTTGATTTTGCTTGCTGTTGTCCTCCCTCCATCCTGCCCTCCTTTCCCTCCTGTCTTTCCTCTTCCCTCTTCTTTCACTCGTCTTTCCTTCTGGATCTTTCTAACTCTCCCTCTTCTTTTATCATAATTACTAATTTTTATCATCTACACACTGAAAAGAGTTGAGACAGGTAACATGATAAATTCAGTAAACAAGGTTCTTGCCTTCCTGCAATTTGCAAACTTATCAAACTTTGCAATTTGCAAATGATTGGCAGCTAATTGAGGCAAGGAACTGTAAGAAAGTGCTTTTCCTCCATCCGTGCAACCATATGCGCTTGCATGCATCCATCAGTCTATCCATCCAGCCGTCTATCTCTACTCATCCATCTCCATTCATCCATTCATGCATGTATGCATCCATTCATCCATGTATCTATCCACAACACATCATTAGAGAAAGCTTACTGTGAGCAGAGCAGAGTTGTGGGGTCTTATTGTAGGCACTATCAGCATACAACTGATAGTGGGGCTCTGATGGTCAAACAGACTTCTCTGAGAACGTAAAGCAGGGCACCTCGTCTATCTATAGGTACAAGAGGGACCCCAGGGAAATGATGCTTTGATTGAACACTATAAAGTGAGATGTTAAGTTGACAAAAGGGAGAGTGGTTTAGCTTTTTGCTGGAGGAATAGCTTGTCAGGAAGGTCTTGAGTTTGCTTGGTGCATCTGGTACATATCATAAGTGAGGTCAGAGTGGCAAAAACAAGTCTGAGCTCCAGACAGGGACTGATCCCTAACAGCTGTCTAAAGCTCCATAGTGAATTTGAGGCTCACTCTACAGCATATGAAGCCTTGCACATGAAGGGGATAAGGACAGTAGGGGTCAGAATTGCATAATAAAACTTTCTGCAGTGATGGAAATTCACTGGCCACAGGAACAATTTACTACATAGTTGAATAGTCACTTGTGTGACTGAAGAACTCAGGTGCAAATTTTATTTTATTTGAATATGAATAGCTACATGTGATGAGTAGCTACCTTAGTGGGCAGTGCAAATCAGCAGTCTGCCCATCATAGGGAGAATCCAATCACTGTTTTTGCACACAACAGCCCCATATGGGAACTTCTACAACTTTTTTTTTATTGTTAATGTTTATTTTATTTTTATTTTAATTAAAAGAAGCTTTTCATTACAACAGCATTAACCTATTCAATAACATTTTTCTGAGCTAGGGTACATCTACAACTTTTAAGTCTTGGCCACCACAATGATCTGTGGCACCTGCTGGATCTCTCAAGTGGTTGGCTGCTAACGGTTTTTATGTGTGTACCCTTCTTCCTTCCATGAGTCTTCACCCTCAAAGAAGGGACTGCTCTTGGATGTTTTTGTTCCAGGATAGGCCTCTGCAGAGTCTCTGTTCATTGAATGCTGTTTGTTTAATTGACTGACTCCTGTCTTTCTTCTTGGGCTGATGGTATAAAGTTCAAGAATGGAGACACCAGCCTTGAATGGGCCACCCACGAGGCCTGTGTGCCCTGACCCTCTTCAAGCACCCTCAGCAATGGTACAGGAAAAGGCTGCCGTTGGGAAGCACGGTCCCTGGGCAGTCACCTGGAATTTCTTGCTTGCCTAGCCCTGGATGCATTGGTGCCAGGAAAGTAGGAGTGAGGAGGAGGGATTCTTTGCGGGAAGGTGAGTGTCACCTTGTCAGCACTCTGAAAAGCACTGGAGTTGCTCTCCCAAGTGATTTATGGTGACAGGGATTTTGCTTTGCATTCCTCTATTTTCTCCTGACAGTCAAATCACTTCCCCACTGAGGTTTACAGTTTTAAAATGATTGGAAAAGGGCCTGATTTCCCTACTTATGTTTTTAGCTCAGCTTGAGGCATAAAAGGAAATGTTCTCATGGAAATGGCTCTGAGCTGAATTGGGGGGATAAATGATCTGCCTCTTTCCTACCTTCCTTCAACCATTAGAGCTAGAGACTTGGGGCTCCTGCCCTAGGGAGGAGGAGAGCGAGCCTCACCCAGCTCAGGAATCACATGACACAGTGCGCAAGGCAGATGGCATTGCCTGATTTTTCAGAGTATATGGAGAGTAGAGGCATGGTAATTTTTGTGGTAGAACAAGGATCTTACCCTGGCAGAGGGTTTGGCTCCCAATGGGGGGCTCATTTTCATAGACATCAGGCTCGAATATTTACTCAGCACTTTCATTTCCTCAGTAGAGCATGTCAGTCAGTGTCACCTGAAATGGCAGAGATCTCATTTTCACAAGTGACTACCCCCTCACCACTGGAACACATTTCCCTGGGCTGAGATGAAATCTTCCCTTTGTTACTTTCACTCCTGGGGCTCTGTAAATCAAGCCTGATCATCTCTCCTCCATGTAGGCATCCGTATGTGTTTGTTGATTGCTGAGCCTTTCAGTCCCCAGATGGACTCCCAGAGTCCCTGTGATAGTTTCTGAGAGGATACTGGTTCTAGACCTGTGGTCTTCCCAGGTGATATTGTTTAGTGTTTTCCGAGAGCGGAGCACTCAGAACTAAAAACCACACTGCAGTAGTGACCTCAGCAAAGCAGAGAGAAAACCATCCCTACCACATACTACATGCTCTGCGAGCATCAGGACACAGAGCTCTTAACTGAGCTCAATTACAGTGAATGCTCAATTATAAGGATGCTCACTATCCACAGTCATTATGTGCTATGGAGTCCCAGCAACCTGAAAACACTAAAGTAGCCAATTCTGTGCCATTGCTCTGAGGAATGCAGAAATACAGGCTCAAGTTCCCGTGAGCCTCTTATCACAGCACTCCAATAAGAGATTAGTATAGAACCCTGTTTTATATGTATTTCTCTAACACATAATGTTGATTCAACATTGAGCCCATAGCCAATAGCACTATAGCTCATGCCTGAGCAAAACTTCCCTATGTGCTTTCCCATGAGGTACATCTCAGCCTTCCTGTGCTTAGAGCACCAGTCAGCACAATGCTTGGGGCCATTTTAAATAGCAAGACACCAACAGAAATGTAAAACTGGAATGTGAACTAGATGATGAGAAGCACACTTGTTTACAGAGTGAGATCTGAAAAAAAAAAACATAGAGTTACTTTGTCTTACTCAGCTGGAGATGAGCATGGGCAGAGACTTGAAACTTTTGCTACATTGAGTGTATACAGATGGGCCATGAGTATCGACTTAGAGGTTATAGATACATTTTAGTGAGTGGGAGAATTCGCAAATAAGGAATCTACAGGGGATGCATATGAACTGTACTATGAGTGCCCGGAAGGAGGACAAAGAAGGCTGGCTTTCCAAAGATCTGGGAGTGACCCCCATAGGCAGAAACAGTCTGAATTCTATGCACTTGTACATTCCAGGTAGGTGCCACAAGGTTGCTTGTGTCTGTGTGGCACATGTGTCATATTTTCTGTTCTGTGTCTTCATTTGAACTCTTAGCTCCAGGAGGACCAGCCTCTCCTCTTCTTCAGCTCTTATCCAGAGTGGGAACTCAATAAATCTTTCTCACTGGGGCTGGTGTCAGTGATGGTTTGGAGCAGAGGGAGCTGAGGGAGGGAATGAAACGAAACAAGGAAAATACCCAGGATCTAAGGGGAACTTAACACAGAAATGAGAGACAGTGGAAGAAGTGAAGGAGGAGTTGGAGAGGCTGTAATTTCTGAAGACACTGTAGGCGTGAGGTCACCTGTGAATTGGGAGAGGGCAGGTGAGAAGCTCTTTGTTGAGTTCCTGGGTCTTTCCTTCTTGAGATCACAAGGCCTTCCTGCCTGAATCACACAGCATTCTTCACTACTGTGCTGTGGAGGCTACGCAGGGCTGTTCTGTCCACTATTCAGATGCACAGAGGGGCATCTTCCCTTAGTGCTTCTCAAGGGAACAGGATTAGTGATGGAACCAAGATTCCACTGTTGCTGAATGACCACTGCAGGAGTGTCTTCAACTGAGTTCAGTGGTCACCAGAAGGAAGGAGAACTTTTCCCAGGGGTCACCAGAGAAGAGGAGAACTTTTCCTGCTTCTAATAAGAACTTAGTTATATGGAAGAAGTGGCGATTACGTACAAAGGATGTGTCATTTGTGCTATTTGGCGATGTCTGCTTAATTCAGTGTAGACATTTGTTGTGCTCTGTGTGTCCTTCTAGCTACAGTAGATGGAATCATGGGCTGGGCACAAAAACACTCGGGGGGGTGGAGGTCAGGGACAGCTGCCCACAGGAAGGACAGTTTTGAATCTTCAAGTCAGGGGCATACATCAAGGACTGTTAGCAAAGCCTCAATGCGGTTGCTGAAAGCCACATGCTTTTGTGTAGTCAGTGACTGGGACTTGACGTCTGTTGCCTAGAGATGGTTCTATTCCATTCTCCTGCCAGCACAGTGTGTTTGCCCTGTGGTTCAGCGTCTGAGAGCTCTG
Source organism: Nannospalax galili (assembly GCF_000622305.1). NCBI lineage: Eukaryota > Metazoa > Chordata > Mammalia > Rodentia > Spalacidae > Nannospalax > Nannospalax galili. The sequence goes on from NW_008335053.1 coordinate 1,317,092, forward strand.
GGTGCTGTGGAGGTCACAGAGATGAACAAATCCAGTGGGTTGCAACACAGTACATTCCAGCAAGGGAAGCAAGTCAAATGGGCATGCAGCTATAATTACACTGTGTCTCCAGTGTCCTGTGATTCAAAGGAGGGAGAAATTGCTTCCTTCTGGAAGGGCCACTGGAGGCTTCATGAAGTAGATGATTGGCATGCTATTGACTCCCAAACTGTCCCCTCCCTTGTCTTCCTATCTCTACACTTTCCTCCCAGCTACTCACATAAAAAATACAGAGCTGTCATCACTGATTCTTTCACCTCTTTCCATCCAATGCATCACCAAGCTGCTTAGCCTCTACTTCTAAAACAGGGTTCAGCTCTATCTTTTTCATTCCCTATTCATTGTAGCATGGAGCCCACCTGTGGCTAGGGCTGTTGAAAGAGCCTCCTAGGTGGTTTGTTTCTTCTCCTATCAGTGATTTTGCACCAACCAGAGTCATCTTTTAAAACATGAGATTTGAGTCAGTCATGGTGGTCCATGCCTTTAATCTCAGTGCTTGGGAGGCAGAGGCAGGTGGATCTTTGTGAGATCGAGGCTGGCCTGGTCCACATAGCAAGTTCTAGGCCAGTTGGGGCTACAGGGAGACCCGTCTCAAACAAAATCCCAACAAACCAAAACCCAAATACAAACCAGGAGATTCTTGCCATTCCTCTTCTCCAAACCTTTTTGGTGTTAGAGTCCAATCAATGTGTTTTCAGATATTTCAGACAGGTGTGGTTAATACAAGGATTTGATTACCTTGTACCGACAGAAGATAGAAGGCTGCCCAGAGCAGGCAGCTACCACTATCTCTAACTGGACGGGACCAAGCTCCAGGACCCAGAAGCTATTCCATCATGAGAGTCTTGCCTGAGGTGGTGTCTGGGACCTCAAAGAGGGTTTGTCGAGGAGAAGTTGCAAGGACAGCAGGTACTTTGGCTTCTTCATTCTATCTTCCAGTTTCCTGCTAGGGTCTCCAATGGCTAAACCTAGCCAGGAGCCAGTTATCAGGGGAATATGGGAGATACTGAAGGACAGTAGTAGGTTTTACAGAGAATTGGGGTGCAGCAAATTGTTGGCTTATGGAATAGCCTCAGACACTGGCTGCACTCTTCACTTAGACTAGGTTTGACTACTAGATGGAACAGAAGGCTGCTGAATTTGTCTGTCAAAAAGTATCACAGCTCAGGAATCTGGTCTGCATTTCTAGATCTCGCTCTCCCTCTTCCTCTCCCTCTCCTTGTTCCTTCATGCCTTCCCCTGACTGGAGGGACAGGCTTCTGTTGGGGAAGGGACTGAGTGAACAAGGGAAAGTCTCTCTAGTTCCCTGTTGATCCTGGCCAGATAAGCACAGAATATTCTTTAGAGAGTTCTATGGTAGATAATCACAGAAAATTTAAAGTAAAAGTAGTTTGATGTCTCCAGAATATAATTCCAGTGGGATTTTTTTTTCTCTGTCATCAAAACATTTCAGGATCTATACTAGTCTGATTTCTGTTGGTATAACAAAATACCTGAGGCTGGGTAATGTATAAAAAAAGAAGTATACTTAGTTCACAGTTTTGGAGGCCAACTGATCAATATTAGGCAGCCTCCTATTGATATGGCTATATGACATGCAGGTGGCATAAAAGTGGGAACATGTGCAAAAGGGAGGAATCGCATGATGATACAGGAAGCCAAAGAGTGGGGAGTAGCCAGTCTTGCTCTTTTTATACTAGCCTTCCAACCAGAACTATTCAGGGTCCCACAAGAATTGCATTATTTCCCTTGCAAGGCAGTGTTCCCAATGACATAATTACCTTGCATAATTACCTACATAAAGCTCACCTCTTTAAGGTCCTACTACCTCCTACCTCTGCCACACTAGAGACCAAAATTTCAGGGCTTGAATTCTTGGTGGACTTGAATTCTTGGTGGATACACTGAAACCATATCCACATCATAGAAGGATTTCATCTAACCTTATCTCCCATGTTTCTTCAACTGGAATGCTATTCTTGACACTTGACTAAGACTTCAGCATCCATGCCTTTGTGATTTCCCTCATCCAAGTCCTGCCTGTTCTTCCAGAACAGTCCAAACCTAGCCTTCTCCATGAAGCCTTGACTATTTCATTCAAAGCCCCCTCCCCGCAAGGATTTTTATTGTCTTCTAAGAACTCCTAAAAAATTTAAAGTTGATTGAATATTTGGTTAGACTATCACTTTGCCCAAGAAGGACAGTTTATGTCTCCAAAAATTTAGTCCCTTCTGGAGCAAGGTGTCACTAAGTCTTTATTTCCCAGAGATGCCGCTACTATGGTCAGGCACACAGTAGATGTCTAACCAATATCTATAGAAGTTTATGTAATTCTGAAGACTAAGCTGTCAGTGTTTAAAGACAACAACAACAATAAAAATGAAGTAATAACATAGAAATAAATGTAATCAGATCGATAAAGAGTACATCAGAAATAAGACAACTGTTTAGAAGTTAGAAAGTTGAGATGATGGTAATTCTTACTATTAATTCCAACTTTGAAACTTTAAGTGACGTTTTTCCATTTGGTAGTCTGTGAAAGAATTTTTGTGTGCTTTAGTTTACTTTAATTAGCATGAATGATATATAGTGACATACTATATATATATATGTTGGAAGTATAAAAAAAGACAACAATGTAATCATTAGACGCAAATGTGAGACTTTGGCTCTTGGAGAGAAAGGAGACGACACTTAATTAACAGAAGCTAGAAACAGAAGGTGATGAGAGAGGCTAAGATGGAAACAGGCTGAGGAAGCTTAGCAAGATGATCTTGTGTGAGGTCAACAACTTTGAGTGTTATGTTTAGCAATGAATAATAGGTAACGAGTGCAGTGGAAGATGCAGGGCTGGCTCTGCAGGGTGGTGAGAATGAAGTCTGTGAAATGAGTTAAATGTGAATATCTGTGGGGAGGGTTATAATGCCGGTCTGTTTACCAATCCAGACAGTGTCTGTGATCATGAATGGAGTTCTTTTGTGGAGTGTTGAAGCTGACACAGCTGCAGATGTTGTTTACATGTTCCATGGTTTTCATACCTGCTTATCACGTAACACAGGCTTGGGGCATGGGGCTGCTGGAGTTCAAATCCTGCCTTTTCTGTTATCTGTTATTCAACCTTAGGAAAAATTACAAAACCTTTCTATGTCTCACTTATGTCATTTGTACAATAGGGTTAATAATAGTGCTTTCCTTATAGCATTGTCCTGAACAACAGACAAGATACAGTCAATGTGTGCAAAGGGTTTAAGTGTATCTAGCATGTTACAGGAATTAATGTTACATTACTGTTATCTCTGACTTTCATGCCCTCTCCAAGCTTTGAAGACGAGGCTGGATCTTTTACATTCTGGTAGGTAGATTCAGTAGGATTCACTGACGATTGGAAGTGACGTACAAGAGAAAGAAGACAGAATGATCTTACCTTGCATGGTTAGGAGGATGGAAGAGCCATCAGTTCAGAAGAAGAACGTGAAGAATATTTGAGGGCAGTTAGGAGTTTCTGTTTGAACATGTTGAATTTGAGCTGTGTGTTTGAGACCATGTGAACAGTTGGTTATATAACTCAGAAATCTGGGAGAAAGAGCTGGACTGAGATAGGAATTTTGGAGTTGACAACATATAGATGGTAATTAGATGAAGTCATCGAGGGAATGAGTGTAGCCAGTCAAAGAAAGGACCAAAAGCCAAGTCTCAGGGCCTTTAACTTAATGAAATTAGACAGAAGTAGAAGAGCCAGCAAAGAAAGTTGAGAAATGATCCACGAGACAGAAGGCAAACCAACTGAGTCATACTGAGGAAGCTAGTGCAGAGCTTCAAGGGTAGAGGAGTGACCAGCTGGGTCAAATAATGTGATTAGTTATCATGTCCTTCCTCCCACTTACCCTTCTCCACAGGCCTGGGACCTCGGGTTGCAGATTCCACAGGGGTCCTCCCTTTCCCCCTCTTGTCTGTCCTACATACGCTTCTGGATTTCAACAATCCCTTGCCCTGTTGGTTAGGAACAGAAAGCAATCCTGGAAATCTTGGATGCTCTCCTAGCAGCCATACCAAAGCTGGTGCCCTCCCTTTTTTCCCAAAGACAGATGCTCCTGAAATGGGAAAAATGAGTTAGCCAGCCTGCCACTAAGTGTTAATGCCACCTTTTCAAGCTGGTAGCTACTTCAGGATAGCTGCTTTTTCTCTCTAGTCTTAATTCTTGGGCTTAGTTCTTTATTGTTACCTCAACCCCAGACTGCTGACCTTGGGGGCTCTACAGATCACTAGAATCCTACAGTGGACAGATTCCTAACAACCTTGTTGTACAATCAAACTGCCCTTTGCTTTGGGGGTGGGCTGGGGAGACAGCTTACTTTTCCTTATATAGAGAGTTAGTGAGTGTGAGGACCAAGCTTTTCTTTTCCATAGTTCCCTGAAAATTCAGAAGAGATATAAAAATATTTTAAATTGGATTATACTAATATCTATTTCCTCCATGAGCTTTCCCTCTTAGGAGGTGATTTCTCACACTTTATCTCACTTAATTCTCATAAGTTATTGGATTAAACATTTAACAATATTTTATTATTTTTATCTTATGTGTATGAGTATATTTCCTGCATGTATGTAAGTTCACCATGCTGTACAATGCCCACAGAAATCAGAAGAAGGTGTTGGATCTCCTGGAACTGGAGTTACAGATGGTTCTTGGAATTGAACCCAGGTCCTCTGCAAGAGCATCCAGTGCTCTTAGCCACTGAGCCATCTCTCAAACACCATGAAACTTTTTTTGCAAATAAGAAAATAAAAGAACATAAATTATTAGACGAAAAGCCAGTTGTCCTGGATTACAATTGAGAAAACAGAGGCCTGGTTAAATTATCCAGGGATATTATGTTGGTTAGTGTAGAGCCAGGTCTAGAAGAAGAAGGGCCAGAAGGTGACAGCCAGGATGGAATCTGCGGGGAGGTCTTTCAGCAGCTGCAGACAGAGGCTGTATGAGGGATGTTCTCCTTCCTCTGGCCTTGCTGAGGGAAACCTGGGCTTCCATGGAACACCATCATTGCTTGATCTACCCCCACACCCAGCCTGGGTCACCTGTGACAACTCCCTGTTCTGTCTTACATTCAGGAAAGATGTCTGTGCAGGCAGCAGGATATAATCTAGCAGTAGTTTCCCAGACTCACTTCAAGCACACCACGCACCTCTCTGGTACCACCAGCCCATCCTGACGGCAGTCCTGGTGTGTGTCACTCAGAAAATTCTATCTACACTGTGAGATTTAGATGCAAAAGAGCATCTCCTTGATAGGGACCCTCAAACACCATGAAACTTTTTTTGCAAATAAGAAAATAAAAGAACATAAATTATTAGACGAAAAGCCAGTTGTCCTGGATTACAATTGAGAAAACAGAGGCCTGGTTAAATTATCCAGGGATATTACGTTGGTTAGTGTAGAGCCAGGTCTAGAAGAAGAAGGGCCAGAAGGTGACAGCCAGGATGGAATCTGCGGGGAGGTCTTTCAGCAGCTGCAGACAGAGGCTGTATGAGGGATGTTCTCCTTCCTCTGGCCTTGCTGAGGGAAACCTGGGCTTCCATGGAACACCATCATTGCTTGATCTACCCCCACACCCAGCCTGGGTCACCTGTGACAACTCCCTGTTCTGTCTTACATTCAGGAAAGATGTCTGTGCAGGCAGCAGGATATAATCTAGCAGTAGTTTCCCAGACTCACTTCAAGCACACCACGCACCTCTCTGGTACCACCAGCCCATCCTGACGGCAGTCCTGGTGTGTGTCACTCAGAAAATTCTATCTACACTGTGAGATTTAGATGCAAAAGAGCATCTCCTTGATAGGGACCTGGGTCCTTCATTGAGAACCCACAGGCATCCTCCAAGGCTCTGAGGATTCCTCTCAGTATTGTGACCTTTCCGCCTTTCCTTAAAGTTGTGGGAGTTGATTCTTCCCAAAATAACCTGAGTCAAAGACTAATGGCTGGCAGGAAAGTTACAATTAACTCTTCACCATGAAGAGAGCATGGAGTTATTTTTTTAAAAGAGAAGAGGCAGAAGAAGGAAAGGTAGCAACCAAAAAAAAAAAAAAAAAAAAAAAAAAAAGAAAAGAAAAGAACTTAAACTAGGGACAGCAAGTAACTTTCATTTAGACTGAAAATTCATTTCAATATACTACCTAGAGTAGCTGTAGAGGAGAGAGGAGAGAAGTGAGTTTTTTTTTAAAAAAAAAAAAGGAAAAAAAAAAAAAGTAAAAAACAAAAAAAAAAAAAAAAAAAAAAATCTCATGGTCCAGTGAGTCCATTGGGAAAAACAGCGTTATTTCATCGAAGAGCTGTTCTGACAGGCAATACATTGATTTTTGTCTTCTCTTCATTGTTTTTACTGCTGATAACACCCTCTTTTTCAAGTTTGTCAGTGGTGGCTAGAGGTGAATGAATTGCCTTTCTTCACAGACATTGATTTCAATTCAGAGTAAGAAGCGTCATCATAATAAAGCTATTTAAAGTTGGAGTGGCTGCCTTGGGGGCAGTGAGATCCCTGTCTGCAGAGGTGTTCAAACAAAGACTGAGTGACTGTGTAGGGAATGTGGCAGAGCTGACTTGAGCAAAGACTGGGAGGACCTTTAATGTCCTTCACCTCACATTCAGCATGAGCTCCTGTCTTGGTCTGCTTTCTGCTATTAAAACAGAATACCTGAGACAGAGTGATTTATAAAGCATATAGAGGTTTATCTAGGCTTAGAGTATGGATGTTTGGAAGTCTAAGAGCATGACAGCCACATCTGCTTGGCTTCTTGTGATACCCTCATGCTGTACCAACCCATAGTGGAAACGGGGCAAGCAGGCGAAAGAAACAAAACAGGAAAAGCTGCCTCACTTAATAGCAACCCCCTTTGACCATAAGAAAGCTAGTTCCAGGAGTTTCCCTCAATCCCACAAGAAAGGCATTCATTCATTCATGAGGGTCCACCTCTGATCTCCCATGAAGCTCCACTTCCTAACCCTGAGGAAGGTTCTAACACATGGAACTGGGGGAAACTCTCCGAAACCATAGCAACAGCTTAGATGATGGGCCAAGGTTATGCTGATATTTCCTAAAATGTGACCCATCAGATGATTCCCACATGGTACTATATGATAGATGATTTTCACTGGTGGGTTTACTGCTAAAAATATAATAACTATGTGGAGTCAGGGATTTCATGGGTACATTGCCTAGTAATAAAACCAGGGTGATCCATGCCATAGTGACCTACATTAAAAGTACAAAAACTGAAGGAGAGGCTCTCTGAGATGTGATTTGGGGTGCTCAAAAACTTTCATTTGTGAATTTCAGCCCTAACTGTTCCAGAGTATGTATCGTACAGATGATTCATAAAGAATATGAAATTTAACTTGCTGTAGTTCTAAGCTGTATCTCAGCATTCCTTTTAATACATTATTGTGAAGATTTGAATTTATACAGTCACAAAAGTAGAGCTATAAAAACCTAGCTTTCATTATTTCCAGAAACATATTTGATTTCTGAGTCCCCAACCACATTAATGGAAAACAACTTACCTTTCAAATTCATGTTTTTTCCATAGTTCTTGGCAGAGATTACCTAGCTAACCCTCGATTTATCATTCCCTTGATTTGGTATTAATTGGACTAAAGTTATGCCTCCTATTCCTTCTTTCTTGGCTCTCATGAGGCCAGGTATTAGGATGGGTATCTGGCCTGCTCTAGGGCTGCCTGTACACTGGCTGTGGGCATCTGCCTGCTATTCCATATTCAGTCTCCTGGTACCTTAATCCCATCTCCTTGTTTGAGTCTCAAAGCTCCTTTGGGACAACTGGAAAGATCTCCATACCTCTCCCTGGGAGAAAAGGTGTCTGCTGAAGACGGCATCTTTCGGGACACAAGAGTGAGGACTGGCTGCCTCAGTGCTCCTTCCCTGTCCTCCCTGGTCTTGCTTGCTTGGCCTCCATTTTTCCTTGGAGCATGCTGAGCTCCCATAAATCAGGCTCCTTTGCAAAGCTGCCTCTGCCACTGTTCTCTGTGATAGTTTTTTTTTTTTTAATAGTGCTGGGATGAACCCAGGGCCTTGCACATGCTAGGCAGATGCTCTATCACTGAGCCACACCCCACCAGACCATGTGATGGTTAGTTTTAATCATCAACTTGACACAATCTAGAAATACCTGGGAGAGTCTATCAGATTGTCGGTACAGGATTATCTTAAATATGTTAATCGATGTGGAAAGACTTGCCCACTCTGAGTAGCATCATTCCTTGGGCCTGTGGTCCTGGACTGGATAAAAAGGAGAAAGTCAGCTGAGCACTCGTATGCATGAATTCATTTCTCTCTTCTGACTGAATGTAATGTGAGCAGCTCTCTCAAGTTCCTGCCACTAAGACATCTCTGCTATGATGGACTGTACCCTTGAACTGTGAGCTGAAATAAATCCTTTCTCCCTTAGGTTGCTTTCATCAGGGTATTTTATCACAGCAACAGGAAAGAAATGGAGCCAGTCTCTCTGTCTCTCCTGCTCCTCTTACAGTCTATCTTCAACAGGAGCCAAACAGAACAATGTCACACTGACAAAACCCTCCCACAGCCACAGCAACAGGCAGAGACTTGCTATGATCTTCCTCCATGTGGCACCTGCAAGATCATATCCTGCTACTCCTTTCTGGCCGCACAGGCCTCTTACCTGTTCTGGAATGTTCTAGGCCTGCTCCCTCACTCCAGTGAGACTTTTGCATAGCCTTTTGGTCTTCCTGGATATCTGAATTACTCCTTGACTTCCTTCAACTATGCTTCAATATTACCTTCTCCATGAGGCTTACACTGGGCACAAGATTTAAATTATAACCCACCTCAACTCCCACCTGCTCTGCCTGGCTGACTTGTATATAATATGGAGTACTCAGTCTTATTACCCTATCCTCTAGGAGGCCATCTCAACTCCCCAAGGCCCCTCAGGAACACCCAGAGCACCCTACTCTTTTTTTTTTTTTCTGATTTGAGCTCTAATCAAACTGTCGTGTCAGACTCTGTTAACTGTTTTGTTCTTGACCCTGGTGCAGGCACAATGCTCATTATAAATGTATTGAATAAGTAAATGACTAGATGAATAAGTGAATGATTCCATTCACTTAGAAAAAGCTGAAAGATTATTAAGATCAGCTAGTACTTGGCTCAAAAGGAGGTAGTTTATAATTTATGTGATAGAGAGGGCTTCTTGCCACCGAGCTTCCATATTATCTATAATTCTATCAGTTCTAGTGATTTTCCTCTAGGAAATGGTAAGCTAAAATGCTTGCATGATGCATGGTAAGAGGAAGGAGTAGCCCTCCAGTATTATAGTGGGGAGGGGGAGCTTTCTTACATTCTGCTAGCAGAGGCCCCTCTTCATGTCTCATCTCTTAGAATCACACTGCCTGGCTGTCATGAGGCCTTGAAACACTGACACCTTAGAGGGTGCCAATTTACTTCAATAATTTTCATAACACATCTAATGAGGTGCCTTGCCATGGGGAGTCAAGTTTAGATTGAACAAAGGAGGTAGATGAACGTGCTCCCTTAGAGCATGCATGTGACGCCTAGTGGCTCCCCAACATCATCTGATTATCTGTCCCCTCTTTTTCTCTCTCTCCCTCCCTTCTTTTCTTCTTTTATTTGTTTTTTTTCTGAGACAGGTCTTCACATAGCCAGGCCTAGTTTCAAACTTGCTATATAGCCAAGGATAGTCTTGAATTCTTTATCTACATGCCTTTACCTGCCAAGTGCTGGAATTATAAGAATGCTCCATTTACCTGGCTTGATTATATTTCCAGCTTAGACTCTTTGTTAACATAACTCAATATACATTAATTTTTATAACAAAATAAAACATTTTTAACATTTAAATTTATAAATCAGAAAATTGTTTTTAGATCAGCTGTCTTAATTTTGAGATTGAAACACAGGATTATAATTAGGAGACACTGTTATAAAAGAATATAGTGAAGACAGGAATTTGGCAGCTGGAGACAGAGGTAGATAATACTGTGAGACAGAGATCAGGGACCAAGGAAAGGGAAGGGAGGGAGAGCAAAACTTATTTTCCATTCGCTCCTCACTTCATCCCAGAGCAGTTGTCACTTGCATCTTATCAGGTGTTGGCAAGATGACATGGGATGACCTGCTCCTACATTCCCATACCTGGGTGGACAGTCCCTGAGCTACATAGCATTGCCTGGGAAGGCCTGGAACTATCACCTCAGTCAACGGCATGCTCTGTCCCTCCAAATGCTATGCATTGATAGCACTGGATATAGTTCTGCTTCTTTTCTGTGAACCTGCACGAAGATATAGATGACCTGGAAAGGGGGAGGTAGAACCAGGCAACAACATGTATGAAGGTTTCTTCTACACATACAGGTACACATACCTGCCTTGTATGTAAGGGATAGGACTATTTGAAGTTCCATCCAGCTTCTACAAGGAACACCAAGTGAGGAATAAGATACTGAATTCCAAACAAAGTATTATGAGCTGTATGAGTTTCAGTGCCCCATTATCTTGTTTATTAAGTAGGAATGATAAAAGCACTTACTTTATTAGATGGTTAGTGAACAAGAATTTCTGATCCTAAGTGTTCTAGCAGTAAAAGAAAGTTCTCTTTACTGAATTTAGAGCCCAGCATAGTGTGGTGGGTGACAGCAGAGCGTTTAGAGAGAACCAGATCTGGATTAATGACTTCTAGTCCCTGAACTTGGAGAAACTGCTGCCCTTTTAAAGTCTCTCAGTTCCCTGATTTGTAAAAGTGAATTAATAATAATAATCGTTTCATAATATTTTTCAATAATTAAAAGTTTAAAGGATCTGTTGTGCAAGACTCCATAAAATTCAGTGTTTGGTATAAAAACCCTTAATATTTACCACTTTTTTTCTTTGGTCTTTTTGAGACAGGGTCTCCTTGTAGCCCCAGTTGACGTGGAAAGGAACATGCTATGTAGATCAGGCTGGCTTTGAATTCACAGAGATGCACCTGCCTCTGCCTCCCAAGTGCTGGGATTAGAGGTGTGTGCTACCATGCCCAGCAAGATTTACCACTTTAAAAAATACTTTATTTATTATTTTTATTTTATGTGTGTGACTGTATTGCCTACATGTAAGTGTACCCATATCATGCATTGCCTGTGGAGGTCATAAGAGAGCATCAAGTCCTCTGGAATTGGAGTTACAGACAGTTGTTACCTGCCATGTGGGTGCTGGGAATTGAACCCAGATCTTCTTCAAGAGCAGCCAATGCTCTTAACCTCTGAGCTATCTCTCCAGCCCCTGTATTTACCACTTTTTAAATGGATGGTGATGATGATAGTAGAGGTGTCTCTAGCCTGCTTAATAACTAGTCATTTTCCATATAACCCAATTGCAGTATTCACTTTCCCACCTAAGACTTCCTGTTTACCCAATTAAACTTCATGTAGTTTCAGTTGAGTTATTTGCCCATTATTCCAAGCAGTGTTAGAATTAGAATCCTAGCTCCAACAATTTTATGTAAGAGTGAAGTTGCAGTGTTTTCGAATAGAGATTAACTACAGCCAAGAAAACATATAGATTAGTGTGAGAAGACTTGCTTCCTGCTGTAATCAAAAGAATCAAATGGTTTTGTAGGTTGTGGAGCATTTAAAAGCTTAGATTTGGGAGGGTGGATTTGGAACTTCTTTCAGTTAATACACCTTGGGGTGAAGTAAAGGAAAATCTATCTCAAATCGACTTTGGACATCAAACTGTACTGGCTTATATTTCTGGTGGTCCATGGTGGAGTGGCTTCCAGGTTGGATGAATCTGGTGACTCCAATTATGATACCTTGTCACTGTCTCAGCCCTCTTCTTCATGTACTTCATTCTTAGGTGGCAGTGGGGTGGTGAATGACATTTCTGTGCAGCACATTGTCCAAGGGTAGAGAGGGGTTATTTCTATTTTGGCCTTCCTTTAAAAACTAGAAGAATGTTCTCAAGCCCTAGGAAATGTTTTCGTGTACTTCATTGGCCTTAAATCAGTCCTGTGCCCTTTCTTAATCACTCGCAAAGTGATAGGATTACCTTGGCTGGCTTAGTCTGATTAGATCTCACCACTGAGCTGGAATCCAGTCTCAAACCCTTCAGATTCCCAGAGTTGCCTGAATGGGATGATCAGGGAGAATAACCACAATGCCCACTGCAGTCTCTAGCTGGCTGGAGGAATACAGGGGCATATCATTTGATGGTAATTATTAATATGGTATGACCTTCTAATGTTCTGAGTCCTGTTGCACATCTTCAGGAGACACTAGCATCTGAGCTGTGCACTGGAATAGGCAACATCATATGCTCTGTATTTACTGAACAAAAGGAAGTGTTTTAGGTCATGTTATCCCTGGAAATGTAAATTTTCTTCGCAGTGAATTCTTTGGCTTGAAAAACAGGTTAATGATAATATTGTTATCAGTGATATGACAAAAATATATAACAAATGACCAGGAAGAAAGTTTGAAAATGAGCAGGTAGAGGTGGGGGTGTGATTAAGAAAAGACTCTAGAAGCTTGTAGGGATAAGATATGTCTTGGAGGGTACGAACGTGCTGCTTCCATGTCTATCAGCTCCTGAGTGTGCAATATTCCATTTGTTGGCAGCCTTCTTTATAAGTTTCATGAGCTGATCCAAGCTGAGAGCTGGCTGGACCAAGGCTGGGTTCTGAGACAGGCCAGAAATCTGAAACTGAGCTGAAGGATCCCACCCTGGCTGACAAGTGAGCAGAGCTCAGCCTCTGGAAGGGATAGCTTCCACCTCAGGGACTCACAACCAGCTAAATGCAAGGTACTGGAGGACTATAGACCTCAAATGCCCATGGCTTGGACTTGTTTTTCTAAGTAGTTATTTACATTGGCTTTCCTAGTCCAAATTCTCCTGACTGCATCAGTCAGCGTTGTATTACTATAACAAAATATCCCAGATAATGAACTTAAAAAGAGGAAAGATTTATTCTGACTTACAGTTTTGAAGGCTTTGGTCCATGGATGTTTAGCCCTGCTTCCTTTGAGCTTGTGGTGAGACAGTGTATCAAAGTGGGAGCACAGTGGTGGAGGAAGGGGAAAGAGGTTCCAATAGCCCCCTTTTCCAACTAGGCCCTGCCTTGTAGGATTCTGCCACCTGGTATGGGTTGGGACCAACCTTTTATTACATAGCCTTTGTAGACAATGTAGAAGTGTAGCATACAGGGCAACTATGGGCTGATGCCTTTGGAAACCCATGTCTGTGTTCTGATCCTGTGAGGGAAGAGATTGGAGCTGCCCTCAGAAACAGTGCTGCCCACAACTTCACTGCAGCTGTTGCTCACTCCTCTTTAAAAGAGAAAACCTTGTCTAAGAAATCATCTCACATAATCTTGGTCTGTGTGGTGAAAAGGACATGATCAGTCACTACTTGAAAACCCTTGGTGCTCTTGGGACTTGAGAAATGTTTTGATAGAAAAGAAGTTGTTGGAATAGTTTGGCAGAGGGTGAATTCCCTTGGCTGAGACCGCAGTGTTTTGGAAAATGCCTTTCAGGGATTGGCCGTGGTCTCCTGAACCCTCTATCCCAGCCAGATGAAGGTGGCCTGTCCCTCTTTCCCTCCCTCCTTCTTCTCTTCCTTCTCCCAGCCCCCTTTTCCTTTCACATTCACTGAATGCCTCTAAGTGCTGAGCGCTGGTGATTTGGTGATAAATAAAGCAGGCAGACATAGTCTCCACTTTCTTATAGCTTAAGGGCTAGTAGGAGGGGTTGTCACAAACCAAAGAACACCAAAGAGAGACCTCTGCGATGTGAGCCAAACCCACCAAAGATTCAGACTTCTGAGGTCTTATTTTCTAAGCCATCAGAGTCATCTGGTGTGCTGATCAATGAACACATTTAATTTCTCCTTTTTCCTTTATGTTAAAAGAATGCTTACCAATGTAGACACCTATGATGTGGCTATTTTCAGCAATTAATTGAAGGTTAAGAATCCCTAATCTAAAAATCTGAAAAATGATATACTCCAAAATCTAAAACTTTTGAGCATTGACATGAGATCACCAGTGGAAAAATTTACAGCATGGAACTTGGTTTTGTGCACACATTTATTTAAAAATGTTGTATAAAATTACCTTAAGATTATGTACAAGTATTATTTATGAAACAAATGATTTTTCTGCTTAGACTTCGGTCTTATCTCCAAGGTGCCTCATATATGTACATACTGCCTGCCAAAATCTGAAAACATCTGAAATACGTCAGGTGCGAGCATTTCAGATAAGGAATACTTACCCTATGATTTCTTCTGTGCAGGAGGCATTTGGTTGGAATTTGCTTTTGTGATTGAATCACAACAGACAGTAATAGCACAGGCCATAGTGGCTCAGGTTTGTAATTCCAACACTCAGTTCCCAGATGAGGCAGAAGGCTCACTGTAAGATCTCGTTCACCCTATTTCTTAAAGTACTAATAGTGAGATTGAGCCTCCAAGTACTTATTCAGTTCAGTCTCCTTCCTTGGCTCACAAGTAGACCTCATTTCTGCTCTTCTGCAGTTGAATAGAGCCAGGTAGCTGGATGCTGGCTGATGGGGTGCAGGAGAAAAAAAAATCTTGCCTGTAACTCCTTGCAGGATTGTCCAAGTGCTTTTTTTTCTTTTTTCTTTCTGTCTCCCATGTAGAGAGAGTAAAAAAAAATTATAAACCTCCAATGTAATACTCTGAAACCCTAGGCGCAGGTGTTAGCAGAGCCAGCTGACTATTTTATAAATATTTATTGAAACAAAATGCAGCCATGCTCATTCATGCATCATCTGTGGCTTCTTCCATACCAAGAAGCACTGAGCAGTTGTTCCTAAGGGTATCATGGCCTATAATATTTACTGTCCAGCTTTTTAAGAAAAAATATGTGCTGAGCCCTGCGCTAGAAGATGACTGAATGAAAGTAACTGAGTCCCTGAATGACTGGGAGGGTCAGAGACTCCCTTTCCCATCTCCCATGTCAACTGGCTTTTGTCATTAGTTATTAGAAATAAACCATTTTGTTGTATTTTTTAATGTCTATCAATCAACTATCTAGCTATCATCTATCTTATCTATCATCTAGCTATCATCTGTCTATCTATCAATCATCTATCTATATCATCTATCTATCATCTATCTATCTATCTATCTATCTATCAATCATCATCTATCATCTATTTATCCATACACACACACACACACACACACACTCCACAGAGCACATGTGTTTGTCAGAGACCAATTTGTGGAAGTCAGTTTTCACCTTCTACCATGTGGGTCCTAAGGATTGAATTCAAGTCCTCAGGCTTGACAGCAAGTACCTTTACCTGTTATGCCATCTCGCCAGCCCCCTGTGGTTTAGGGATTGAGTCTAACTAATAGACCTTTATTGTATTAAAGCACAGATATTTTGAGGTTTTTTATTGACATTATTTGCTCCAATAAAAACCTAGGTAATTTTACATAGTAAAAAGATAACCAATATTTATCAGGCCTTTTTTTTGGGATATATACATGTTTTCCTATGTGGAGCTAGAATGTGTGGGGTTGTGTATGTGGAGGTCAGAGGACACCTTTAAGTGTTGCTCCTCAGAAGCTTTTCACTTTTTGTTTGAGACAGAGTCTCTCATTACTGAGAGTGGGCTAGGTCTGGCCAGTGAGCTCCTGGGATCTGCCTGGACTCATCTCACCATTACTAGGATTATAAGTATATGCCACTACATCTAGCTTTTTCTGTGGGTTTTTGGGACTCAAATCAGGTCTTCACACTTGTGAGACAAGTGCTTTACTGACTGAGCCATTTTTGTACTGGGCATTTTTTTAAGTGCCAGGGGTGCTTTTCTATATTTTCCTATATCCAACTCTTACAACAACCTTATGAAATAGCTACTTTAAAATTATTATTTTTATGCCTAGCTAGTTTTAAAAAATACAGAGGGAACCATATTAGTCCAACAACCTACTGATAAATTATACATACAATCAGATCAAAGAATGTAATATATGTCTATTCAAGGTTTATCCGAGAGCATTTGGTCTTTGCCCAAGATTTATCTACATGGCACATGGTAATTAAAACTACCAGACTGGTGGAACTAACCTTCTTAGATGTTTAATAGCCATACTATGAGGCCTATACTAATTTGGACAGAGGGACATAAAGGGCAGTTTTTGCTCCTTTCCCTCCTAGGTCCACTAAGTTCCAGGAGACTATGAACATCTTTCAAAATGTCCTGTAACTGTGGTAAGCCACCTGTCCTCTTGATCAAGGAGGCCATGGAGACCCCACCAGATGGACCTGAGCCAGTGTCCAGTCTACAAAGAGGAGGGTCAACACAGAGGAAACATTTCCTCTATGCTTCCAAGAGAAGTCAGGCATGGTCAAGCAGGACCTTTGACTTTTCTTCACATAGACGGAACTGGTGAAAGAATGGAGCCAGGGGCTCCTCCCAAGTGCACGTTACCCCTGAGGAACAGATCCTCAAACGACCTTAAGGGTAAAAATAAATTGGTTTATCTGGGCTAATTGTAGGGTCTAAAATACCCAAAAGGAAAGTATAACCAAAGATTAATGGGGTCAATATCATTTTTTAAGAGTCCATGTGTATAGCTGAAGGCTACATAACAAGGAACAATGCCAGACAGGAGATACCTTCCTTTGGGTTATTGGCCAGGTGGCCCAAAAGACTCCTAGACAGTAACCCAGCATAAAAATGGGAAAATGAACAGCAGGCTCCAATCTTATCTGAAGGGATATTGACAACTGATTGCTGCTAGATGAGAAACAGCTGATCTCCCTAAAACAAGGCTCTCTAGATAGGCTGACTATATTCAGAAGATGGACAGCACTGGGGAATGGCTGTGGGTGCCAATAACACAGTGGACAGTAACAGGGATGACAGAGTATATGTGCTCCAGTGTGTGTGTGGTGGGGGGAGGCTATGGGAGGGTGTCATTTGGGAAGTGGGTATATAGATGAATAAGATTTTGTGGGATGTTCTGTATGATATACACACAAAGAAATCAACAAATTAAAGAAAAAATTGTATTTGAGGAGGAAGCATAAAAATTTACTTCATGTTAATTAGTAGAGGTGATAAACATTACCATTGAAATCTACCTGATGACTTTATATCCCTACTTGGTGCCAAGGATCTGAGTGTGACCGACTGTGACTAGTCATAATCAGATACATAGAGATTAAAGACACATGTTCAAACATCTAAGTGTTAGTAGCATTAAAAATGTAGGTAACAGCATATTGTAAAATAAGATGCAGATCTTCTTTAAAGGGTAAAAAATCATTCAATTTTATGTCTGACAGTGTTTATACTGAGTTCCATATTGTATAACTGTATTAATTCAACTGTGAACCTAAAAATTTATAGTCACTTTTGAAAGAGATGTATCCTTGCTCTGGAGTGTGTTACTGAATATGTTAAAGCTGTAATAAAATGCTTCTTCTAATCATGTGGTTATTAAATAAAAAAAAGAAGTAAAAAAATAAAAAAATTATTATTTTTAACTGATACATACAAATTGTATATAATATCTGGGTGTGTGGTGACACATACCTGTAATCCCAGCTACTTGGGAGGATGAGGCAGGAGAATTAAAAATTCAGCGTGAGCCTCTGTAACTCAATAAGACCCGGAGCTGAGGATGTTAACTCAGTAGTAGAGTGTTTGCCTGGCATGCTTGAGACTGTGGGCTCAGCACCCAGCACTGAAAAGAAAAGTACTTGTATAAGGGTACCATGAGATGCTAAGGTATGATTTCTTAATGGCCATTTCACACATGGAGCAGTGAAGGGCCACATAATGTGCCTTTTAGGGTTTTGGTTGGTGAGTGGGGAGCTGGAATTCCTAATCAGGGACTCAAATTCATGCTCCAGAGTGCAGGCTCCTAAGCTCTCCTCTTTCCCCAGATTTAGCTAATTTGTGGCCTTCAAGTTCTTCCCAGACACTGACATCTGTATCACAGGTTATATCATCTTCATGATGCAGGTGAGGAAACTGACTTAGAGAGGAAGATTGCCAAAGATTGTTGAATAGCAAGTGGCAGAACTATAACCTAGACCCAGAGCTTCAGAAATGAGATTGTAGACTCCTTCCAGTCCTCCACAGAGACTCAGCAGACTTAGTGAATGCTCCAGATTTGAAGCAGAGTGTTTTCCTTGGGTGTTGGTTTATATTCAAAATGCACCAGCCTGTCAAATTGCTGTTGGACATTAGCCCATCCTCGAACAGTCACCATAACAACATGGACATATGGAGAGGAATGTGCATTGGGAAAAAGCTGATTCCAGTCTAGGGGAGGATGGAGCTTTGCAGAGAGTGGGGGTGGGACAAGGACTCCCCTTGGGTGTGTTTTAGTAAGTTCATTTCATAGTATAGATTGGGGGGAAGGATTGAGTGGCACAGTGTCTTCTGGGATTTTAATGTCCAAGTTCATAGAATACCTCTCACTAACTCAGCCTAATCTCTCAGAATGACACATTGTTTATAGGGCAGGGTTTCAAGACATGATTCCTAGGGAGAAGGAATGAATATTGAAAATGCAGAGTTGGGAAGATGGCTCAATGGATAAACACAAGGTATAATGTGAAGACCAAAATTCAGATTCCCCAGAATTCACACAAAGTCAGGTGAAGTAGTTCACATCTATAATTCTACTGTTCCTATAGAGAGATGGGAGGTGGAGATGGGAGAACCCCTCCTGGAAGCTTGTGGGCCAGCTAGCCTGATGTATGTAGTGGTGAATAACAAAGAGACCCTGTTTCAAGATAGAAGGCATAGACCAACATCTGAGGTGGTCCTTTGACCTCCACATGTGTGCCATGGCATGTGCCTGCTTGTACTCACACACGAATGTGCACACACATCATATGCACACACATATACACATTTTAAAAATAAAATGCATATTTCTGAGCCCTCCTAAGAGCAACTGCATGGGAATCTCTGGAGAACAATCCCAGGTATGTGCATTAAAACCCAGCCAGATGGCTGGGAACAATGGCCTTAGGAAGGAATGGCAGGTGAAAATAATGTCCAGATGTTACCCCTCCTTTTGTGGCCAGATGATTGAGATGAGACAAATCCAAGATAGAAAATTTCATTTGCGCTAGGAAAGCCTCTCCTCTGAGCAGATGGGTGAAGATGTTGAGGAGGGTCATTCCTGCCATCGTTTCTACCTTTCCACTAACTCTATCAGTTTTCCTCTCAAGAGAATTGTTTTAGAAAGGAACTTTGCTTGCTATCTCACTATGTCATATCAACCCTTTGGACACCAGGTCATGGCCTACTTCAATCCTCCATAGAGATTCAAGTGGATTTGAGAGGATGTTTTTGAGTCTTGATTCTTTTCTTTTTAAAAAACTATTTTACTTATTATGTTTTATTTTATGTGTATAAGTGTATTGCCTGCATGTGTGTAAGTGCACCTGTGTCATGCAATGCCCATGGAAGTCAGAAGAGGGAAATGGATCCCCTGGAACTGGAGTTACAGGTGGTTGTTAGCCACCATGTGGATGCTGGGAATCAAACCTAGGTCTTCTGCAAGAACAGTCAGTGCTCTTAACCACTGAGTCATCTCTCCAGCTCTCTGAGTCTTAAGTTGAGAAGCAGGTCCCTTTGTCTTCCTCCTGCCTAGAAGAGACAGAAGAAACAGCCAGGAGACACCTGTGAGATCACTACTCACCTTATAGTAGCCATTGGTCTGATTTCTGTCCACTGCTTCCTAGCCATGATACTTGGTACAGTATGCAGTAGAGATATCATGCTTATTGCTGAATTAAAGACCTTTGAGATATGAAGTCAATAAATTCAGAAGAGCCAGACTTCATTAGCTTCCTGTATATCCATTTCTCACAAGGTAGTTGGGGGATGCATGTGCTCTGGAGGAATAAAAAAGTTAGTGGTGGGGATGGAATGGGATGGGCATGAGCCTGAGAAAAGATGGATGAATGTCCTCAATGTGGTGCGTTCACCAGCAGGCCCTGAGAGGCACCAATAAACCAAGGGACTGTATGGACCATTATTTCTAAGATATCACAATTTAATCAGCACTAATTAAAACTCTTGAGATGATACAAAGGGAAAATGGTGCAAAGAATGTATTCCTTTGTGGATGAAGATTTTGACTTTGATTCTGGAAGGGTGGGTGAGAGATGACTTCAGGTCAAACAGAACTATAATCACTGACTTAATGTCTTTGGTAGTACTGGATGTTTGGGTGAGGTAGGGGGTGGGGAGGAGGAGGAGGTCCCTTACCCTACTACCTCATCATTCCCTCACAAGCAAAAGAAGAGACTTTCTGGAGCTGTGGGTTACACTAACCACTCTTCCTCCTTGGGATACCTCAAAGTTAAAAATCACATCCTCTACCAATTAGCCAAACTGAGCAATGAAGAATAAGGAGAGAGAAAGATGGAAAACAAGGATTAAGTGAGCAAGATTTCTTCCTTCAGAGCTTCTATTAGCTGCTACTCGAGCCCGTGTCTCAGAGTTAGCAGTCTGTCCTCCTTCTATTAGGGAGTGAGGATAAAGGCCCCAGGACAGTAAATTAGCTCTCAGGAAGGTTCTCACATGGTCTACCTGCACTGGATTCTGTTTCCTGGATCTTGCTTTATTTGCTTAGTGCTCCATAGAACCTACTTCCATGGGCTCAGACTGAACGACACGATGGAGTCCAAGAGAAACAGTGGAACTGACAAAGTGTACAAAGCTTTATAAATAAAGTTTGTGTGTACGTGGTATATGTGTGGGTATGTGTTCATGTGTGTGTGCATTTGCATGTGGGGTCATAGGTTGATATTGAATGTCTTTCTCAGTCCAATCATGCTCTATATATTTTTAGGTGTATTGTTCCTTTTTTAATTTATGTGTATGCATGTGTGTATGATATGTGTATGGGTGCCCACAGATGCCAGAAGAGGGCATCGGATCCCCTAGAGTTGGAATTATAGGTGTGTGTGAGTCACCTGATGTGTGTGCTAGGAACAGAACTCTGGTCCTCTGCAAGATTATCAAGCATTCTTAGCCACTGAGCTGTTTTTCCATCCCCTCTACCTTTTGAGACAGGGTCTCTCACTGAACTCAGAGCTCATCAATTTGGCTAAACTGGTGGTCAGCAAGCCTAGGGATTCTCTTGTCTTTGCCTCCCTATAGTTAGGATTATAGGCTTGCTTGAGCACCGCTGTGCCTGTTTTTTTTTTTTTTTTTTTTTTTTAAATGGGGTGCCATGAATCCGATTCAGGTTCTTGAGCTTGCTCAGCAAGCTCTTACCAACTAAACCATCTCTCCAGCTCCCCAATGAAGTTTCATTAGAACAGAATCATGTCCACTTATTTATACATTGTTTGGTGGCTTTCATGCCACAACAGCAGAGTTTGAGTAGTTGACCTGAAAAGCATCAAATACTTTGCCAATCTCTGCTCCAGAAAGTCTTAAACTGACATTTAAATGCTTAGCTTTGAAGTGATAGACATCGCCTCAATTCACAGTTCCCTGGCCAGAACCACTACATGGCCACACCAAACCAGTGGCGGGGGGCAAGAAGTGCATTCTATTATGTTTCTGGGGAGAGAGGTGTGCTCCTTTGTTTTTGTCAACTTGACACAGGTTAGTCATCTAAGAAGATGGAACCTCAGTTGAGCAATTGTCTCTATCAGACTGGCCTATAGACATGTCTATAGGGCATTTTCTTGATTGTTAATTGATGAGGAAGTCCCAGCCTATTGTGAGTGGTGCCATCCCCGGGCAGGGGCCTGGGCTGTATAAGAAAAGTTGTTGATCAAGCCAGGGGAAAGAAGCCAGTAAGCAGCATTCCTCCCTGGTTCCCGCCTCTGCTCCTGCTTGAGTTCTTGCCCTGACTTTCCTCAATGGTGGACAGTGATCAAGAAGTCTAAGTCAAATAAATTCTTTTCTTCTCAAGTTGCTTTTGGTCAGAGTTTTATCACAGTAACATAAAGCAAATTAGGACAAGAGGTAACCAGCATATTGTGCAAACAGCACTGATGACCACATCAACACCTATTATGTGTTGAACTCAGTTCTAGGTGCTAGATGTAGACAGAACAACAAGACAAAATTCTTCATCTCAAGAAAATCAAGGGGGTGGGGTGGGGAGGGCTAAGAATAGGATAGAGTCAAATGCCCTTTCCTAGAAGAGGCAGACTGTTTCTTCTGAATTGCTGGAAAGGGAAGATGCTCTTTGAGTGTGATGGTAGCTAGACCAGGGCGCTGGCCAGCTCTGCAAGCAATGGAGGGTGACAGATTACTCTGATACACATTTGTATCAATAATAGAAGGGTTGTTTAACAAGAACTCTTAAAGGAAAGATGAGATAATTTCATGTTTTGATATTTGTAAAATTGATTCTGTTGAAGCCAGAGCTCTGCGGTGCATATTATTGCTGCTGTAATTCTGGCAAAGATGTGATTCAAATTGGCAAAGTGTCTGGGAAGGGGAAATCCAAGAAGGAGAGAGGATGGGGTGAGCCGGGAAACAGAGGTGTAAAGCCAGAACCTGGTGGCCTTGTGAGGGCTAGTACCCTGGGAGCCTTTGCCATGATGGACATGAGGAGAAGGAAGCCACGGAGAGTCCAAGAATACTTGGAATTGCTGGAGGTGCTAAAGCCTGGGGAGGGAGTGGGAGCCATCGGGGGAGGGGTGTGTGCATGTGTGGGGTGGGGGAGAGACATTTAAACATTGTAGGAATGAAGGATAAATTTAAAACCCATCAAATGGAGTTGAGACAGAATGACAACGTGAGGAGCATGAATCATTCTTTCTAGGGACCCACCCAGCTCTTGGCATGATCTGAAATATATTTTCTCCTTCATTTCTCCTTCTTATTAAGCTTAGTCTGAACCCTCCCCACCCCTTTCCTTTGACCTGGCCTTGGTGGTCAAATGTTTAATACTGGTCAGCATGTGTAGAAAACTCCAGCTTAGCTTCCAGAGGCCTTGGTGTACTGCTGGATGTCTGGGAAGGCCAGTCCAGATGATGTAGGAGGAGGAGAAAAATGAAGGTGCTGCCTTGGGGCTTGCTCTCCAAGGAAGTCGGGGTTATTGTTTTTCTCTTCTATGTATTAAGTTTGTCCTATCACTGGGCTTTTCTTTATAATTGCTATGCTAATGTAGTGATGAGGGTATTGAGAGTGGCACTCTGGATTCCGCGTCATGTAGTAGGGGCAGTCTGATCAATGTGGTGAAAAGAAAATAGGAGCTGAGACTTAAAATCTGAGTTGGCTCTTAGCTCTGACTTATTGGCAGTGTGACCCTGGGGCAAGTCTGTCATCCTTGTGACCTCATTCTTCTCATCTCTAAAATGGTATGGTTAGAACATTAAGATTTATAATCATTTCATATTGTAGTTTAAATCTGATTTGCAGTCCCTGTCAGAGAACGCAGAGACTAGCCAGGGGGCAGGTGTATAGGATAATATTCTAGGAGGATGCTTCCCCAGGGGCTCAGCATGGTCCCTCGTGTTTAGCAGGCCCCCACTCCACAGTGGTTGAGTGATTTGAATACCAAGATTTCTCTGAGCACACAGAGAACATAGCAGTTCTTAGGACCAAGGAGATGTAGGTATATACTGCTTGTGGTTACTAAAGGTGTGTTTAAGAGTATGCTTAGGGAAGAAGTTAAAAACTTGGGAGTTAGACTTCTGGCTGACAAGTATACAGCAGCCACTGCAAAGTGGGGATTCTTTCAAGTCAGAAGGACTGTTCCCAAGATCTCAGGCTTACGATGGGAATGTCTTCTGCATTCTCTAGGCTTCCTGAATTCTCCTCTGTGCACACACTCTTCCTTTGTTTATGAGCCTCCTGTCCCCATCTCCCCCACCATCCCCTGTTCCTGTTTCTCCCCCCATCTCCTATTTCCATCACCCCCTCATCTCCCATCCCATACCCAGAAAGCTTTACTTAAACCTAGCTTCAGGGTCCTGTCTTCTACACACCTCTATTGACCACGCTAGATGGGTAAAGTGGCCTCTGAGTGTCTGAAGGCATCTGGCCTACCTCAGTCATAGCACATCATGTTCTGTGATAAGAATAAGTGTTTCTCCTGTGTCCCTGTGAGTATGCTGTGGACTATGTCCAGCTCACCTTGGTGTGCCCGGTCCCTAGTATTGTGCTTGGTACATGGTAAGCTCTTGGTCAATGTTGGTTGAATGAGAAATCTTTCAAAGGTGAATCTGGCTGCGTTCTCCATGACATGGAAAGGGAGAATGGGACTCTGGAGAGTCATTGGAGCGTCCAAGTCCACACACGTTCCCTGGGTCTTGAGGTGGATCTATGCATTAAGAAAGGAGGAAGGAACCCAGTTCCGAAGAAGGGCCCACCTTCCAGGGTGGCTAACCCTGGAAGAGGGTGGGAGCAGCAGGTGGGCAGCACAGCATGTGGCTAGTGGACTTGCACAGAGAAGGAAAAGCTGGGACACTGGGAAAGGAGTGAGAAAGATTCTTTTAATCCAGCTTGATAAAGAACAGCCGCACTGCTTGTTTACCCAAGATGGTGTCCTTGCATTATAGAAGCACACGGAAATGTGTGTCACTCATTCACAGTTTGATGAGTCCTCATGATGGTGGGAAAGCCACATACATTCTGTAGAAAATGTACTTCATATTAGAATGTTGATCTTTCCAAGGGCTACTGATAAGCTTTTATGATTCTGGGCAGTGACGTGAGCCACAGTTCCTAGTCACATGATCATGAGGGGACAGAATTGGTACTGTACAGTGTGATATGTTGCTTGGCTGTGATGTTCGGTACCTTAGGTATTAACTGCCATGACTTTCACTATTTTCACCTTGTAATGGGTTTATTGGAGGGGAAGAGTACCTGTGATCATGTACTTCTTTAACTTCTGTCTTCTGTACTGGACTTGAGCTTCATAGTAAGAATGAAGTCTGCTTTCCTTAAACTCTGCTACCCAGTACCCCTAGTACCCAGACTAGTCCACAGTGGACACTCCTGATTTCAGCCACTTACTGAGCTCTAGCAGGGCAAGTAATATTGAGCAAGCCAGAAACCTGGCCTTGGAGGACCATGGTGTCATTAATCTCTCTCTCTTCTTTATTTCCCTGTGCCTGTGATCCTTTCCCACCACCTCTTCCCCGCCCCTTGTCTCTGCCCACCCTTTCCCCGGCAGAGCAATGTTCTGTGATGGTGCCCGAGATGCGTGGACTGAGCCCAGGCCGAAGGCTGCCGGAACCCGCCCTGTGCCTGGCTGCAGGTGGGAGCCCTGAGCCCGGGGCCAGCAGCCGGCGCCGCCATGTCCTGGCCCTGCCGGAGGAGGAGGCATGGCGGCCACAGCAATGTGCCCTGCTCGAGGCCGATGCCTCCGACGAAGTGGGCATGCTGCCTGCCTCACCCCGCTCCACAGTGGCCGGCTTCGACAACTTCTTCCCGGTGCAGGAGGGCGAGGGCCCAGGTTGGGAGGGCAGCACAGCGCTGGAGGCAGGCTCGAGCCCCTTCCTCCCCGTGAGCCCCGAGGTAATGAAGCGGAGGCGCGGGGGCCTCATCGAGCAGAGGGACATCATCAAGGCCCACGAGGCACACAAGATGCAAAGCACCCCGCAGGCCCGGCGCAAGGAGTGGGAGTGAGTATGGCAGGCGGGTGGGCCCTGGGGACAGGGCTGTCTCAGAGTCCAGAGAGGAGCAGGAGAGGATTTGTCTCCCTATCTGCTAACCCAGGGCTAGGACCCTCCCTGTGAGGTCCCTGTGGTCAGCCCTTGCCCTAACTATCCAGTTTGTAGGTCCTGCCGAACCTCACCGAGCTCTGTCAAATAAGGATGAATAAAGGTTGCATGTCCACCGCCCAACTAACCTGTTTTACTAAGTTCCTAGGGAGAAGGAATTGGGGTCTCTCTCTGTGAGCCATGGAGGATCCATAACAGCATGAGTCACCTGTCTCATGTTCCCCTCAGGAACTGCAACTGCCCTCCTCTTTCTGACTGTGGACTTAGATGCCTGTATTTGGAGCAAATCTCTCCTTAGAGGGGAGGGAAGATATTTACCAGGATGTGCAGCCAGTCATGGCTTCACCCCTGCTCTTTCTGTGTATGCCAGACAGATCTATGTTCTGATTTAGGCCAGTTTGGAAGCATGCCCCTTGAGAATTTAGTATTTTATTCCCAGGAGTCACAAACTAAATGAAAGTAGATTTCCATTTAATTCCAACTGCCCCAGTTTTATACACCATATAAGGACTCTGTTTTGTCTTTCAAGAGTTTATTGTGCATGTTTGCACACTATGCCTTGCATGCCTTTATCTCCTCTTGCCTGACATGGTAGAGTTGTTAAAGTGCAAGGAGACTAGTAACAGGTGTTTTCAATAGTGGTTGTCATGGTGGGATTTACCTTCTTGATTTCTGTGCATGATCTGGATAGTATGCTTGGGAGACATCAATTTGCTGCTCTCTTTCATGTGGATGTTAATTCCTAATAGTTTGTTCATTCATTCGGTGAGCCCTAATGTGTGCCAAGCTCCTGGGATTCAGGAGTTGAGTGTGGCCACCATTCAACAAATGGTATTGTTCATCTCTCAGTGCTGTTAGTTTTTAAAACCTTACAAATCTCTGAGATTGGAGAGCTGGCTCAGCAGTTAAGAGCACTGGCTGCTCTTGCAGAGGACCAGGGTCGAGTCCATAATCCACATGGTGGCTAACAACTGTCTGTAACTCCAGTTCCAGCAGAATCCAATGCCCTCTTTTGACCTCTGAAGGCATTGCACAACACAGATGCATTGTCATACATGCAGGCAATACATTCATACACATTAAAAATAAAAATAAAAAATAAAATATTTATTTAGCCTTACAACTCTCTAAGTGGCAGGAAACATTCTACATACCTTGCATGTACTAACTCCACCATGAAGTAGGTACAATTATGATCCACATTTGACAAATGAGGTACAGGGAAATGACTTTCTCAAGGCCACTTGATAATAACTGCATTGTTATTGCAATTTGATATTGATGAGTGATTTGAACCCTGGCATGCTAGTTCTAGATTTTCTGATTTGAATCATGAGAATATGGTACCTTTTGATCCCATTATATTTCTTTTTTAAAAAATTGTTGAATTTTTGTGTATTTCATATAGAATATGTTAATCATCTTTATATACCCTTCCCCATCTGCACCCTCCCATAGCCTCCACTGGATTTTACGCATTCTGTCCCCATAGTATTTCTTATCTCAACAGGCCATTGAGATGTCTTGGCCAGAGAACTGGAGTTGAGATTGATATACTTGGGACTAAATTCTCAAGGTGACTTAACTAGTGGTGTACCCTCGAGTAAGACATCTCATTATGGCTTCATAAGATGAACAGGAGGAAGTGGATAGCTATGACAGTATTTCTTCATATTCACAAGAAATTAATTGTGTGGTGGTACACACCTCTAATCACAACACTCAAGAAGCTGAGGCAGGAGAATCACCTCAAGTTTGAGGTGAGCCTGGGCTATGTAGTAAGTACTAGACTAGTCAGGGCTATATAGACGAACCCTGTTACAAACAAACAAACAAAAAAACAACAGAAGTATCTTCTACTTCTTTGTCTTATCTTTCTAACAAGACTCTGAAAAATGTGAAAGAAGTTCGTGGAGCTTACACATTGTTCATGTCACTCAAAGTCTGTCTTAGGGTCTACCTTGAGAATTCCTATAATACTTAATACTTTATTATTACTTTTATTTTTATGTTTGAGTGTATTACCTGCATGTAAGTATGTGCACCCATTTCATGCAATTCCCACAGAGGTCAGAAAAGGTCATTGAATTCCCCTGGAACTGGAGTTATGAATAGTTGTTAACTGCCATGTGGATGCTGGGAATCAAACCCTGGTCCTCTGCAAGAACAGCCAGTGCTCTTAAATGCTGAGCTATTTCTCCAGTCCCCATGAGAATTCCTATAATACTTAATGAAGAACTAGCTATACCATAATTAGCAATGTGTAAAAGTCTTTGATTCATTTCTTTAAGATCAACTTGCTAATGGAGGGATATCAGGGTTCATATCCAGCCACCTATCTGGGGTGTCAGTAAGAATGGTTAGGAGACTATTTTCAGTTGTGCAGGAGCATTGGGAGGTGAAGCAGGGAAGATACATCAATGGCCTGGGGATGTGTCAGTCTTTAGGAATGTAGCAGTAGAGGAGGAGCTCACAGAGGAGATGAGGAGAATGGTGGAGGAGGTGGGAAGAAATGCAGAGAAGGAAATGCAGAGAGTCTACGGGCAAGCAGTGAGAAGAAAAGTATTTTCAGAAGGAAGGCATCATCACCTGTATAGGATATGCTGGGAGGCCAAAAGAGATGAGGATGGAGGAGATACTGGTTTTGGCAATATGAAAATGACCTTGAGTGATGGAGTTAGAAAGCTGACTAGAACGGGTTGATGAGAAAGTGGAAATGATGGAGACAGTGATGTTGCCTCCTGTGTCTGGGCTCCCCCAACACTTACAGCTTCATCCCAGTAGTCTGTACCACCATGGCTGCCCATCCCTAGATTCTTTTATGGCTTTGAGTTACTTCCAACTCTCTCTAACTCTCTAAATCCCAATATTACACTGTCTAGAACTTATACTCCAACATTAGCAAAATCTTCTAACCTCCCTTCCCTTTTTCTTGCCTTTCTGTTCTCTTTTCTCCCCATTTCCCCCTTTTGTCTCTCTGTTTCTTTCTTTCATGAGGTGTTATACAGCTGGCTTGGCTTTGAACTCTTATTCCCCCTGCCTCTGTCTCCCGAGTATGGGGGGCTACAAGTGTGTGTAACACGTGCCATCTCATAATCCTACTGGCTCTTCTTAATTGCAGTCAATGACAGAGTCTAGTCCCTCCTTTCATTCTAGGAAGATTTTAGCTCTTGATTTACTGCCTCCTTCCCCAGTTCTTCACATGCCAGGAGTGTTTGCTAGTTTCACTGCCCTTGTAGGTGTCTGTTCCTGTGCCTTGGGCTCTTGGCTCTTTAAGATCTCCTCAGCATTTTTGCCTCATTGCATCTTGGTTCCGTGATTTTACATCTTTGTCATAACTACACTGATCCATCATCTCAGTTTCAAGCCTCCTTCTGCCTGATCATCACCTTTTTCTGTCCAGTGAGCTCCCATTAGTGCTCACAAGATTCCTTGATCCCACTGCACCCATAAGACATTGATCCTAGTATGTTTTTGCTGTTCCCATCGCTCACCCTGTACTTACTTCCCATCCTATCAAATTAAATTATATTAAAGACACAAAATGTTTTCCAGAGGAAAATGGTGACCTTTCGCTTGAGATCTCCTACCCTTTACATTCTTTCTTCCACTAGTTTCTAAAAGAGAAACAGTTGTCAGCAAAGGTTAAAGATGCCTGATCTCTCTCAGTTGGTCTATCTAGTCTGCTTCATGCTTCACCACCACCACCATCATCATCATCATTACTTCTGTCAATACTTGGACATTAGATGTCTAGGACCTGTCCTGTTCCCACCAAGGCTTATTTCCCAGTGATCTCACTGGCCCCATTTATTTAGCTGCATCATATATTGGTGCTTCCTCCCTTTTATTTCTAAGATGCCATCCATGATGCCTAGTACTTTCCAGTTCCCTTTGGCTCTCCTTTCAAAATGTATTGCATCTCTTTTCATCCATTCTACCATAAGCTCCCTGCTTCAAGTTGCCTTTTTAAAATTTCTATTCAAGAAACACTTAGATGGTCCTCCCTAGATATTAAGCACTATTCTAGATATCATCCAAATATAAATTCATTTATTCTTGTGATAATTGAATGAAAATGTTACCATTATTATGTCAGTTTTGTGTCATCATGACAAAATACCTGAGAGAAATCAACTGAAAGGATGAAACATTTATTTTAGCTCAAGGTTTCAGAGATTTTGGTCCATGGTCTCTTGGAACAGTTGCTTCTAAGCCTGTGGCAAGGCCATACATCCTGGCAGAAGTTCATGGTAGAGGAAGGCTGCTCACCTTATGATGATCAGGAAGCAAGACATTTATAATGGTGCCCCTCCCTTCAAACTATTAAGCTGTGAATGTATGAATGGACTGATCCATTCATGAGGTCAAAGATCCAATGGCCACCCAAAGGCCCACCTCTGAGCGCTGCTGCACTGGGGACCAAGCCTTCAGTATACAAGCCTTTGGAGGTAGGCACTGAAGAGCAAGACCATAACAATTATTATTTCTACTTTTACTGCTGGGGCACTGAATACTTAAGTATTGTTTCCAAGAGAATTAATTTGATTACCTCTTAAACAGCCTCCCTATTTCCACCCTTCCTTGCTAGCGTCTATTTCCCTCTTGGCAACTAAACATTCTTTTTTTTTCTTTTTTAAAAAAAAATTTTACAAAAACTTTGAGAATTTCATACATGCATATAAGATGTTTTGATCAAATCCATGCCCACTCCCTCCCCTCCAACATTCCCCCCTCTGAAGAGGTAACCCTAAAATCTTTTAAGGATTAGATAACAGCTCCCAAATACTTTTGACATTTTTGGCCTTTGGAACAGAGTATGTTGTTAACAGGCTCAAGGACGTTTTGACTTTTAGCCAAGAAACTGGCTACATTTCTTTGGGGTCTTTTTACCCTAACTGCCTAGCCAATTCCTACCATCTATTCTTCTCACACCGGTTGTGGTTGTGGTGGCGCATGCTGGTAGGATATGCTGAAGAGGCAGAGGCAGGAGGATCGTGAATTCTTTCTTTTTCTATCTCTTCAGATATACAAAGGAGTTGGAAAGACCTGTATGGAGTTTCTGTCAGTCTTTAGCCATGTGTCACAGCAGCTCTCAGCTCAGAACCCCGTGGTGGTTTCCGACCTCACAAATCACAGCCCTTCACATGTCCTGTGAAGGCCCGCACTATCTCTTTCCTACCTCTTGCCCCCAGCTCCCTGTGCTCCCAGAGAGGACGTGGCTCCAACTTGCATTCTCAGTTTCCTCCGTCCCCCTGCTCTAGCTATGTCTGCCTCTGCCACTGCTTGAAGAGGTCCTGATCATGCTCACCTTTGGCTTGGTGGATCCTTTTACCTACACTGCTCTTCCCCCATCTACCTGTACAGCTCGTCCTTCGCTGCCCAGAGGGACCTCCTGATCATTCATACAGAATACAACATCCCCACCCACCATCTCCTTTTTGTTTTATATCATTTTTCATCATAGCTTTTGCTTCCCCAGCACACAGACACACACATTTTGCACTGGAGTGTAACCAGGAATGCTGTCTTATCTGCAGGGTGAGGACAGTATCTGATATGTGATTAGCTCATGATAAGTATTTATTGAAGGAATGATAATAATGTATGGGGGTAGGGGGAGGTGCAGCTGGCTTCCAGGGAAGTTGGCAGCTGAGTTCCCTGGGTCAGCCATGCTGTGTGGTTGTACAGGCTGCAGACTCCATCTGAACAACCAGTAAAGGAAGTGAGGAGCCTTCTCTGCCTTCCTCCTCGGGGCTTCTAGAACCCCATGTCTATTGCCTTCTGGCTTCTGACTTGGGTTCTGTAAACAGCATCCTTCTGGTCCTTTCTCAGGGCATGGATTTGCTGCAGTAGGGAATCAGGAAGCCTTCTCTGCCAGCTTGGCTCCTCCCAGGGCCTTGTCCTCCACCCACACAGCTGACAGCCCACTACTGTATGTACAAGCACACATAGACACACACACACAGACACACATACAGACAGACAGACACACACACACACACACACACACCCCACACACACACATACACACAGAGAGCCAATTTTACAAATCCCACTTCCTTGGCACCAAGTCAGGACTCTGGTGATACATGAGGCATACTAGAAACCAACTTGGGAATTTCCCATATCCTGTTGCCTGTAGTGGGCTGAGCTAGTTGCTGGCTGGGGAAGGGTTGAGAGAGGAGGAGGATACCCAGAGTAACAGCCTGTTTCCTATGGAAGTACTCCAGGTGCTTTCTAAAGACAACTGTTCATCTGTTATCCAATGAAACAGGTTATCTAGTACAGAGTGGTTTTTTCCAAAGAACCTATTAAGAGATTTCTTCAGGCCTGGTGTATGGGTTATAAAGACTTGTAGGTTAATACTTCTTGTATACTAAGGTTTGTAACTTTAACAAGTACCATGAGACCATGTTTTAGTAATGAAGTTCTTTAATATAATTCTCTCCAGCTTATACAATGTTTTCATATATACTATTCATCTGATCCTTACAGTGACCACATACACTAACTGTTACTATTCCTAATTTATAGAAGAGAAAAATGAGGCCCAAAGTGAGAGATAGTGCTAGGTCAGGAGCCTGTCTTAATGATGACTATTGCCATTGATTGAGCACTGGCTATGTGCTAGATGCTTTGCATGTATTATTTATACTAATGCAAATAATAGGTACTATTATAAAGAACAGAAACATTTCATACAGAACTATTATTACATATAGGTTTGGAAGAAAGGAAATTATGTGTAACTTTAAGGTCTGCGTAGGCTGGCATGACTTACTCTATGAAGAGGGAAGTGGTATTTCCATAATCATAGTAGTTATCACACTATATTGTAATTGCCTATTTACATGTCTGTTTCCCCCTCTAGTCTGTGTGCAGAGAAGTCTGTCTGCTCTCCACAGTGTCTCCATCACTTAGCACAGTGCCTGGCACATAATAGACATGCAATAGATGTTTGAGAAAAGAAAATATAAAACACTGCTATTTTATACATTGGGAACTAAGTCTTAAAGATGCTAAACAACTTGTCCCTTACGAGAGAACCTGGGATTCACACCAGGTCCTCTGACCCCACAGCTGTGCTTATTCTGTTAAAGCATCCTCTGGGTTTCAGTGTCCCCTGCAATGACTAGTATTGCTCTAAGGAAGTGGCAGGAATCTTCGATCACCCCCCACATGTGTGTGTTGTGGTGGTGGGGTATATGGTATATGCACATGTGTGTGTCCTGTGCATGTGATGTCACTCCTGCTGTTTCACTCTCTAACTGATTCCCTTGAGACAGAGTCTCTCACTGAACCTGGAAGTAGATTGTGGCCAGCAAGTCCCAGTGATCCTCCTCTCTCTTCCCTCCAACTTGTGGAATTACAAGCATTGTGTGCAGCTGTGTCCAGCTTTTCTTTAATGTGGGTTCTGGGGATTCAAACCCAGGTCCTCATGCTTTTGCAGTAAGCTCCCTTACATGCTGTGTCACCACCCCAACACCCAAATCTTTGCCTCTTGTAGCCAAATTCTTGCCTGGTATCTCTGTACTGTTGCCCAGCATCTGAGATAGAACATGACTGGAACAAATTTCCTCATCCTTTTCTAACCCAGTTTGTCCCCCGTGGTTTCTCCTTCTCTCAGGACACAGTACAGTTGATCCAGTTGCCCAAGCAAACAGTCTCGTTATCTTTTATTTCTCTTTGTCTTTTCCCTCATTCCTGGCCAGTTAGCAAGCCCCGTTGACACCATCTCTCAGACATGTGCCACAGGCAAATCCTCCAGCCTCATTGTTGCCAACCATTTCTAAGTCACTGTCACTTGGACCTTCATAGTGGTCTCCTAACTGGTCTCTCCCCTTGTATCCTTGTTTCCCTGGAATCAGAGAATATGTCCATCACAGGCCACTTCACAAACGGACAGCTTCCCTTTGCATCAGAGGATGATCTGTATTTCTGGCTCTGGCTTTTCATCCGCCCCGTCTGGTCTGTGCCTGACTGCTTGCCCTGACCCTGTCATGCTCTCACTTTCTGCATTCCTGGCAGCAGTCTGCTTTCAAGCCCAGACTGAGTCTCCTTACGTTTCCTCCCTGTTTCCATCCTTTGTTTAGCATGTTCTTTCTTCAGATCTTAACAGAGTCCATTCACTCGTCATTTAGGCCTTAGATATCTCCTCAGAAAGAGTGCTCTCACCACACAGTCTACAATAGATATGTGACTGCATGTCTTGTCACCATTTTCAGCTGGCTGCTTCCTCAGACAAGTGTCAGAGTCACGGGGAAGTGGCATTTACTCCCTGGTCTGATCCTCCCCCGAGGGCTGTTCATATGCCCAGTGCCATTACCGAGAGCAACATCTGTAGTTAGTATTTGTGAGTGAATGGTATGCTGATAATTATGAACTAGATCCTCACATGGCCTCTGTCATCCCCAGCCATATTGTCAGGTCTGGTTCAGGACACCAGGTGTGGACCTCACGGGTTGAAAGCAAGGCTGCCTAAGTGTAGATTGTTAGGCATTTTCCTTCTTTCTGTCTCAATTTGATCATTATAGAATGTTGTCTTTGATTTTAAGCAAAATATTTAGCCCTCTGAATCTCATTTTCCTCCTCTGCTAGATGAGGAAAGAGTATATAGATTAGTACTATCATCTGTACTCTAATATTTTTATACTAATACAATACCAAAGAATATTACAGATGGGTATAGAAACCTGTTTGAACTGCCTTGTAGAAGAAACAGCATGCAATGCTCTTGGCCCACTATGTGGCCATTTCCCCAGTGTCTGGTTCCTCAATTTCACTATCACTTGCCATTACCATCTGCTGTGGGCATCCAAAGGGTGCTGAAGCACATGGAGCAGTGACTGACTCAGAGTTGAGGTCTGTGAAGACACCAATGGATCTCAGCAGCACGTGGGTGGGCAGATGTGGAAATGCACAGTGACAGTCACAAGGAGGCAATCCATGCATATCAGCAGTTACCATCAGCACCATCCAATTACTACAGAGGCAAGGGAACCAGGGAGTAGGAGTCCTGAGAGGTTAGGCAACTGGCTGATGGTGCTTCACAGGAACCATTCCTCTGTGATAATCAGTGCCCTGTGAGTCCCACCCTACTTCTGTTTCATCTGCCCTGCTTCTATGCTGACTTGGGGGACAATAAGAAGTGGGCAGCCAGATTGGGAGGAAAGACAACTCAAACATCCAAACAACATTCTCACAAACATTTACACTATGTTCAACATCCCCACAAATTCTGTGGGAAACATACATCTTTACCTTGAGGTTTAGGCCAATTTTTTTCCCTGGCCTTTGAAAAGCAGCATACCCCTTCAGGTCTAGTTGCATGTGCTGCCACCTGCTGGCAAAATAGGCACAACTTGGTTTCCTTCTTAGACTACTAGTATCTGTGTAAACCATTGCAGCAGAGATGTGGGGAAGAATTTAGTTAAATTAAAGCCCTTTGTTGAATGATATGATATCTTAAATCCATCTCAAGTTGTCTGCTTAGGGGAGGCTAGGAGTTCTCCAGGTCACTTCAGTTTTCACCAAACCCTATTGTTTATCCTGGGCTAGATTCACCCATTTGGATGACAGGCTGGCCCTGAGGGGCCCTGAGTTTGCAGCCCTGTAAGGTCCAACTCCCTCCCTCAAAGGGGAAGCATTTGGGATCCTAGCGTTGTATAATAGGGCTTGCAAAAAGCAGGACAGATGCCAACAGAACACAGAAATTGTGAGCCTTTAACACTCTGTTATCTCTAGCCAGCAACACATTTGAGAGCCACCAGCCAAGAAGAGACCTGCAGCATATGACTTGCTTTCTTGGGATTCTGAGCAGAACAGGAAGGTACAGAGAATCTAGGGACCAGGCTCCCCGCAAGAACTGACACAATTTGAGTGAGTCCTGAGGATTTGCTTTAAGATAGGTCTTTGGGGGCTGGGAAGATGGCTCAGTTAGTAAAGTGTTTGCTGCACAAGCATGAGGACCCAAGTTTGATCCCTAACTCCCATATAAAAAGCTGGGCTTGTATGTGCCTGTGATTTCAGTACTGGGAGAGACAGGAGGATCTCTAAGGTTCACTGGCCAGACCACTTAGCCTAGTTGTGAGCTCCAGTTTCAGTGAGAGACCTTGTCTCAAAAATAAGGAGGAGAGCTACTGAGGAAGGAACCTGATGACTTCTGTCCTCCATGTGTACACCCACACATGAACATGCACACACACACATGCACACTCACAGAGGCCTTTGGTTGGCAACTTCGGTATACTTGAATTTTCTTTACTTGGTTTTGAAGGATTCAAAACAAGGGCCTATTTGTAGGCCTGAACTCTAGTGACTTTTCCTTTCCATAATTCCTGCCCCCCCCCATCCCGCTTCAAACCACAGTTCTGAAAACTTTCCCTCTAGAGAGGAGGGCGAGGGAATAATCCTGATGTAACCTGAAGCCGTGCAGTTTTGATTCTCAGCAGTGAACCCTTCCTTAGATCCCTCAGCACTGGATAAGAAGGGTTCCTGCTCAGGGGCTTGGGACTCTTGTCTTTCAAGAGGCACAAGTACCCAGGTATGGTGGCTCACACATGCCATTTTAGCATTCAGGAAGCTGAGGTGGAAAGATCTACAGCTTGAGACTAGCCTGGATTACATAGTGTGACCTTATCTAAAAAACCAGAATGAAAAGAAAAGAAAAGAACAAAGGACTAAGAAGCATGTGTGCCCGGCCTCTCTGCTCATTTGCTGAGGCTATGGGTGCCCTGGGAGAAAGCACGTGTTTTCATCTTTTCCATTGCAAGACACCCGAGAACCAAGGGAGCATGAGATCTTGCCCAGTTCTTTATTCTAAAGGTCAAGACTGGAAGGAAGGCTGGAGAGAGGAGTCTGTGATCACAACCTGTGCTCAGAACCCTGTCTGCCTCATGTGTGCCATCGACTTTGGTGTGGCATGTACTTTTTCTGTACCATCTCTCTTGTCCCCACTCAGCCTGTGTGGGCCTTACCTTAGTATCATCAGAAGGAACACCTTCAGCATTCTAAATATATCAAGATTCTGTCCCCAGTCACCTTTCTGAACACCACCAACAAAAAATAAATGGTAAAAGTGACGCCCTCTACTGCCAACTGCACAAGAAGTCATATTTTCCCACTGAAGAAATGGTTTTGTTCTTATATGGTGTCCCCAAGTGGTTATTTCTGTGCATTGCAGCCATAGTCTTGGAAGTTTTTTTCCTAATGCCGCAGTCTGATCTGAGAGGTTTGGGGCAGCATAGAGGCCACCCATCAAATGACAGGCCAGGAAGTAGAAGCCAGAAGGCTTTTGGAGAGTCTTGGCAGAGCAGGTAAGCACCAGTTCAGGGGTTCCCATCTCAGCCAGGGTTCCGCCACCCTTCACCAGCCTGCATCAGTTTTCCATCCTGCTCCTGAAAGCTCACCTGGGTGCCTGTGCTACATGGAGAGAGTCCAGAGAGAAGATGAGGACATCTCTTGGATATGACAGGATGGAGGAAGACACAGTAGGAACACAGTGCTGAACTGTGAACAGAGCTGAAGGAATCTGCTTTGAACTTTGGGCTTTGGGGGTGAAAAAAAAAAAACTGTTACAGACACATACATACAGGGTTGCAACATACCTACAAACTTCCAGGCACTGAGATAAGCAAGATGGTTAAGAACATCAGCTCACAGTATCATTTGAGAAAGCTGAGGTATAGTCACCTGTTGGCCTTTAGGCTTGGGGTTCTCTCCTCTCCTCTCCACACTGGGTGTCCCTTCTGCTCACTGGTCTTCAGTCTGGCCCGCTCCTCTCTTCCTCCTCTTCTGTTTGTGGACCTTTCTCCACATTTTTCTTCCTCTGAATGGAGGAAGGAGGAATGCCTGCAATGTTTGCCTCCTCCTTTCCTTCTACCTCTTGCCCAGGGTCCCTTGCAGACTCTCTGCAGCAGTGCTCAGGGTCTGCTACCTAGCTGCATTATGCTTACTCAGTGCTTTAAGATGAGCCTCATTACCTGCTGTGCTTAGTGACAGAAGCCTCCATCCCTGCCCCCAGACTTACAGAGAAGGCAGAGTAAGGCTTTGTTCTTAGAATGGGTCAGGACTGTGGTTAGTTCTGGAGACAGTGTGAATTGGGGTGGGGAGAGTGTGGGCCTGATGTAACTGGGTATATACTGGGGTCAAGTCCAACTTTATATCCTTGTCGCCACTGATCTCAGCCCTCCCAGGCTACCATCCACTGCTCTTGCTCCCCTCTCTCATCTCTACTGCCTAAACTGTAAAGCACAGCTTGTTCCTCCCTTCCCCCTTCCTTCCCTTTTCTCTGTCAATAAAGTGAACTCACACTAGACCTAGAGGTCGGCGATTTGTTTTTGTTCTTTTATTTAAAAATAATGACAGTAGGGGCTGGAGAGATGGCTTAGCGGTTAAGAGCACTGACTGCTCTTGCAGAGGACCTGGGTTCGATTCCCAGCACCCACATGGCAGCTATGAACCGCCCTTAACTCCAGTTCCAGGGGAATCTGAAGCTCTCTTCTGACCTCTGCGGCATTGAATGACATGGGTACACGCACCTACATGCAGGCAATACACTCATACACATAAAATAAAAATAAAATAAAATATTTAAAAAAATAATGACAGTATAGGGTGGGCATCTTTCCTTGGTAGTTTCTTGAGAGGTGTCCCTAATGTCTCTTTAAGGCTACATAGTATGCCTGAGCATGGCTCAAGCAGGCTTTATCAGAGGGAGTCACCAAGGAAAACCTACGATGTGAATTTG
Organism: Nannospalax galili; assembly: GCF_000622305.1. Classification (NCBI taxonomy): domain Eukaryota; kingdom Metazoa; phylum Chordata; class Mammalia; order Rodentia; family Spalacidae; genus Nannospalax; species Nannospalax galili. Next base: position 1,355,616 of record NW_008335053.1, read on the forward strand.
TATTTCTGTAGGATCAATTCCTAGGAGCAGGTCTGTGGAGGAGCCTTCTCCACTGTGCCCTCACTCCCTTACCCCAGGCCTGCTGCTGTTCCCAATACCCCTCTGCAACTCAGCCTCACATTGAAATGTGAACTTTCACTGTCTGTGTTATCTCTCTGGTCCCACAGGAGAGGCTGAATGAATTAATAATACACCAGCAGGAAACAAAGAGATGGAGCCATTAATTGTCAGTGTGCCTAACCTCTCAGGGCCACTAATTAGCACAGGGACAGCTTTGGTTTTATCCTGAGCCAGGGCCATGCTTCAGGAATGCTTGTGGCTCAGCTGTGGCATCTGGAACAAAGGGGTAGCCCAGGCCCTCCTGGGTGGGTGGCAGTTGGATTGCTGAATTTAGAAGTGCCTTCAGGGGACCCTGGGTCCCTCTTGGCAGTGGAAAGATGAGCTGGGGTGAGGGCAGGGTTGTGGAACGCTAGTGTCTGGGTGGAGCTGGATGGTGTGTGCAGTGTTCTCGGTCCCAAGAGCTGGATTGTGGTTCTGGTTCCTGCCATAGGTGAGTGACTCTTGCCAAGCTATGTTGGGCATAATTGTCTGAGGAAGATGCACTGCTCTCTAACCACAGACTCCTGGGATGGTAAGCTAGCCTCTACATCACACATAAACTTCCTGGAGGGTAACATGAAATCTGACACTGTGGCAATGGTAGGCTCATAGAAAGGGGCTCATGAATTGTTTCTTTAAGGCAAGCTGCCACCAAGAAGCTGTGCGATCTTGGCCAAGCCTTTTCATCTCTCTGGACTCTGTTTGAAATGCCAATTAGAGGCATTCATCATTTCTCTGTAGTGTGGCTTAGTGGTTAAGAACACATGTCGTAGGTCCTGTTTTGCAATCCTGGCTATAGTCCCTAGAAGCTGGGAAGTTTTGTTTCTTCATTTTTTGAATAGGACTAAGAATAATTTGGTACTAAAGTGAGCTCTAGTCTGATGACATCATCCTCCTGTCCCCCATCTGTAAAATGACAGGTAGATGCCAGAGAAATTCTTTTAGGATAACTGGGTGGGACTCAAACCCATTTTTCACCTTTATTTTTCTTCTTTTTTCTTTTAGAGAGAGTTTCATGTATCCCAGGCTGGCCTCACACTTACTATATATCTGAGGATAGCCCTGAACTTCTTCTGATTGTCCTGCCTCCCACCTCCTAAATGCTAGGATAATGGACATACACCATCACCTCTGGTCTATGTGGCATGGGAATAAAACACAGGGCTTTATGCATGCTAGGCAAACACTCTACCAACTGAGCTATATCCCCAGACTCACCTCCCACTGTCTAAGTCCTTCCTTCCCTTCTCTGTCTTCCCATGGAGCTACTTAGGGGGTCACATGACCAGAGAATCATTCTTTTCTATTCACAGGTAGAGCCCCCAGCTTCTCTGCTGGCTGTATCTTGGCCAAGGGTAGGTTCTGTCAGGTCCCTCCTCTCTCCTCCTGTGGCTAGGAAACTTGGCCTGGCCTTCCTCCCACTTTGCTCCTAGCGCTGATGCCATACTACTATGGGGGAAGTAAGGCTGCTTGCTGCAGATTTGTCTTCTGGAAAACAGACGGAGGCAGGGGGTAGTGTGCAGATTTCATATAATCCCTGGGGTAGCAGAGGGTTGGGGAAGGAGTGGGATTGAGCAATAGGAGGTATTGTGCTCTAATGCTCACATCAAAGGCCTCAGGTGGCCTCATGGGAAAGGGAGGGAGCTCCAGTGATCTTCCTGAATTGTCCCAAGTTAGGACAAAGAAACCAAGTTTTTGGTCCTTCATCTACCAGTCCTTCGTCCACTGGATGCAGACTGCCCCAACATAGTCTCATGACCTTGGGCTAAGCAGCCAACCTAAAGATGGTTGATACTTGTGTGCTAGGATCCCTGAGACTGGGGGCAAGGATTTCCCAGCCCAGAATAGAGATGGCAGCACATCAATGCATCCATTTTGGGCCTTAGAGGCTGTTGGCTTGCAGATCCTGTGCTCTGAGTGGGGAAGAACCTTGCCTCTGTTCAGAGGGAGGGTCTGCAGCTTTATCCAACTGGAACACCAGAAGCATTTGGGACACTAGCTAGGACTTGCTCCCCTGAAATGGTCTTTGTTTGGGGTTCTTGCCTCTCTGTTCCAACCTCACTTCATACCTCTGTAGAGATGACTGGAACCACTCAATAGAGGGTCTGAGTCTTTCCCCCTTTAGTCAGCAGGGATCATCTGCTCAGCTCTGCCATCGATGGCTCCTCTCAAGATGTTTGAGACAGCAGAATCAGTGCAGGTGGAATGGGTATGATTGATTGTTCCAGAGCCTCGAACTTCTTCATCTTTCTCAACTTGAGAATATCAACGCCTCTGGGTTGAGAGGGGCTTAATATCGCCATGACTAATGCTTCTTCTTGGTCTCAGTTTTGCATTTCCCAGCTTGCCTGGAGAGAAAGAACAACCACTGACACAGTGACCCTGCCTTCTTCCACTCCCAGTTTATTTCAAAACTGTGAGTACCTACAGACCAGCCCTCAATTAAGATTCAGACATGGGTCATCTGAGGTGGAGTTTGGGCATGTATATTAAGCTCTTCAGGTGATTGTTTTGGTAGCACCTGGCCCAGCTCTGAGGCTGCAGTGTGGCTGAGCTCCTGATACTACCCAGCATGATCATCTCCATTAGGACAGAGTGGGCCACCTGAGATCGTCTCCTGAGGACCACGGCATCTTCTCTGGGAATTGGCTACTTTTCTGGGACATTCTGGATCTTTGTACCTGTAAAATAAAGAAAATAGGGTGCAGGGCTCACTGGGCCATAATTTAAGTACTATAGGCCGAGTCTTGGGGTCATGGAGGTAGGCGAGCCTTACCTAGATTTGAATATACTTTCACCTTACTATTTCTTAGCTGGCTGATTGTGGGCAAAATGCTTAGCCTTCCTGAACCACACTTTCATCATCTTTAGGACAACATGTGCCTTGCAACAGTTCTATATACCTCAAATAATAACACCATCACTGGCCAGTTGCTACAAGTAATGGGAAAGGCTCAAGGGGATTAAGTGTCTTGCCCCAAATCACAGAGTCAGCTGGGATTGAGTCCACATTTTCATTTACCTTTCCACTTTGCAGAAGGTAGACTTTGCCATGCTGCGTGACTATAAATAAGGTCCTCAGCTAGCTCAGGCACTAAAACTCTGCCACCAAAGAATAAGGCTGTTTATGCTTATCTTTCCATGGACTCAGCAGTTGTTAGACCTTTTGTTCTGGTGACCTTTCTAGACTTATGGACTCCTCTTGGAATCCCAGGTAATCTGTTGACCCCCTTACTCATTGCCAGAAACTCCCCACCCCACACACCACCATGAACAATTTTTCCTATAGTTTATTGATTACATTGCATATATAAAACAAAAATAAATTCTAAAGAGGTATGACTCTTGTTTAACTTTTCAATTTTGCTTTAAAAATAAAAATTCAACTTATGCAAGGATAACAAGAGCTAAATTTAAGCTCTACTTCAAAGTTTTGATTTCCCTGAGTGAGAAGCTGAGGTTGCAAAGTGAGTTTTAGTATGGCAGTGTAGGTTGCTTTTCCTGTGCTGTTGCTCTTGATGGTAGCTCTTACTCTGAGACTTAGACATGAGTAACTTCATTACTTTTAAAGATATCCATGACTCTAGACATTTCCAAATGAGATTCCCCAATTGAGATGGCATTGGTATGTTTTAAATCAATGCAAGAGATTAGCTGATATCTAGGTCTGGAGGTTCTAGGTGGTTCCTAACAAGCTAGCTACTAAGTCCTTCATGACTTGCTCCAGGGCACCAGACATGCCAGTGATCCTGAGTAACTGATGTTACTTGACAGAGGGGTCCTGTTTATTTTTTCCCCCACTTTGTTCCAAATCACAAAACCATTGAGCCTTTACCAAATGTATTGTTTCAAGGGTGTCTGCAGTTGCATTGGGCTTATATTGCTTGATAACTTGCTAGGTTCTTTAGGACCAAGTGTTTGCTCTGGGGTAAATCTGAGATTTGGGAAACTCCCTACATTTTAAAATGGGCTTTTCTCTTAAAGTCATTTCATACCTTGTGACAGGCAGATAGGAGATGCATTGTTGGCTCCTGTATTAGAAATTGTATTTGACTTTTGAGCATGTTGACCTGAGGATCAAATTGTGTTTTTATTTTTCTCATTTACATGAATTCTGGAGGAGGAAGCCTGGGCCTGGTGAGGTTGTTCTAGGATGTCATCAGGGTTTTTCCACTCAGCCATCTCAGTATCTTCTCATCTCAACATCCCAAGTGGTAGGTTTATGTTCCACACTGTGAGCAGTATGTCTAGAAAGAGGAAGAACATCAAAGGGCAAAGGTAGCATGGTAGCGAAGTCAGACCCTTTTGAAGAACTTTCTTTCTCTCCAGCTGCACCTGGTAACTTCCCATGATGTCTCTTTGGCCTGGTCTGTGTTATATGACATCTCTTAACTGAAGAGGATGCTGGAAAATGTAGTTCAATTAGGAAAGCTTTCAGCCATCTCTTCCAGAATCAAGGCTCCATTAGGAAGGAAGGAGAGACAACAATTGGGTAGGAAACTCCCAGTCTCAGCTATAAGAATCTTGACAAGTGCAAGAAACTGTAGCTTTGCTTCTTTATATTTCACCATGAAAGCAAAACCAAAGCAAGCAAGCGTTGGCCTCTGCAATTTTCCAACTTCATCTAGAGCTAGTATAAACCTAGCTAATATAAAGGTGTACGGGAAAAACACCAGGATCTAGTTTGTTTTTTATTACTGAGAACATTGAGACCTCATTCTATGGTGATAGTTATGTGTGGGCTCTACCTATGAAACATTCCCTACCACCTGTGGTACTTTGAATGTGAATTATCCCCCATAGTTCAAGTATTTGAGTACTTGATCAGTTGCTGGTGCTGTTTGGGGAAGGTCATGGAACCTACGGAGGTGTGGCCTTGTTGGAGGAAGTGTCACTGGGGGTAGATTTTGAGAGTTCATAGCCTTGTCATGTTTCCAGTTTTGCTCTCTCTGCTTCCCCTGTGTGCTTGAAGGTGTGAGCTCTCAGCATCCTGCTCTCGCCACCTCCACCATCATGCCTCCCTGCCATCATGGACTCCTACCCTTCTGGAACCATAAGCCAAATAGACTCTTCCTTCTATAAGTTGTCTTGGTCATGGTCACAGCAACAGATAAGTAACTTCGCCTCACAAACTTGCCTGGCTGAAACAATGAGTGAATGAAACATTCAAAAATATCCCCACAGAGACAGCTTTCAAAGTCACAAAAAAGTCAATAGGGAAAAATTTTAGTCACTCCAAGTTTGCAGAACATCAGATGACAATAACCCTGATTTCCATAAACTAAGTAAATATGCTATTTAAACACCCCTAGAGTGAAGCCTTCAACATATATGTTGGGTGAGGGAACAAGGGGATGATTTTGGTGTTAAGATCTCTGTGTGTTGGTGTCATCATTTTTATTAACTTGCTGTGTGTCTTCCACTAACTGGTTCTAGCTGCTTAGCCATCTCTAGCCCAATTTTGTAATCTGTAAATTGAAAGGGTTAGTCTTGATCTCGCTACTTCTGATGTTATTTGAGCCATAAATGTAGGGCACCTGTATAAAGTTTTTAGTAGTCACATTATAAGAAGTAGGTCAAATTAATAATATATTTTGTGTAATCCAATATATCAAAATATTACAATTTCATTATAGAACCAGTAAAATTATCTTATCTTTTCATATGGAGCCTCTGAAATCAGTTCATGAATTGTCCTCACAGTTTATTCCATTGACAAACACACTCAAGTGCCCATCAAGAGCACTTAGCTGCAGGCTGCTGTTGTGTATTGTGCTGTTTGGATGAGGTTTCTCCCAGTGCTGGCCCCATGAGGCTCTCTATGCAGGTACCTGACATTCTTTCCTGACACAGTGCTAATGCTCTTGGCCCCATCTGCTAGATGTCACACAGTCTAATCTGGAGCTTGCCTCCCTCAGGTGCTCTTGGAGCACACCCTTCTTCCCCATCCCTTTCTCCACTATTACCTCTCTGTTCAGTGCCTTCTTCATTTGTAATTAGGTCTGTCCTGCTTTTCATAGGTTAAGGACTCTCCAGTATGTCTTGTGTGTTCCTGGTACCCAAAGAAATGCCATTGGCAGTCTCCCCAGATTCCTTTGTTGGAGCTGTTTAGTGCTCTCTCAGTTTCGTGTTCCATTGCCTTTAAACTTTAAAATGCAATAACATAGATTTTTTTCTCATTAGAAAAGACATGCTTTGGGGGGAGACAATTGGAAAACATTAGCAGGGAGAAGAAGAAAAAAAAATCACTTATAATTTACTCCCATTCAACCACTGATGACATTTTGCTATGCTTATCTCCAGTCTCTTTCTAAACATTATCTAGAAATAAAAATATGTTTTTAATTTATTTTTCTTAAGTTCTTGTAGAACATACACCTTTCTGTTTTGTTTCTTCTTTTCATTATAT
>NW_008335053.1:1362424-1362900 GCF_000622305.1 Nannospalax galili
AATCACTTATTTTACTCCCATTCAACCACTGATGACATTTTGCTATGCTTATCTCCAGTCTCTTTCTAAACATTATCTAGAAATAAAAATATGTTTTTAATTTATTTTTCTTAAGTTCTTGTAGAACATACACCTTTCTGTTTTGTTTCTTCTTTTCATTATATTGTAAGCATTTTAGCAGTGTCAATAAATTTGAAAACCAGATTTGTAATGGTTTGTGGTTGAAATTTGGGGGTAGTTTTGATGCTGTTATGGTGCTGCTAAGCTAGGAACTCAGAGAAACTTAGTTTTTGCCCTACTCTCACTTTATCTTGCTACAGAGCACTTGAGCAAGGACATTACTAATAAAAGAGCAGCATCCAAATGTGAGATAAGGAGATACTTCACTGATACAGCTGAGTAGGCACCAGAGATGACATTGCCTTGTTTCTGTGCTGGTTGGTCTCTGTGAGGCCTTTTTTTTTTTTCTTTTCAGC
>NW_008335053.1:1362918-1370328 GCF_000622305.1 Nannospalax galili
ATGTGTTTTGATCAAATCCACCCTTTCTATCCCTTTCAATTCCTCCCCTATCTCCCTCAACACTTACCGTCTAAACTTCATGTGCTTTTTTGTTAAATCCACGGAGTCCAGTTAGAGCTGTATGTATGTGCATGGGAGGACAATCCTAGAGCATGGGTAGCCTCTCCAGAGCTGCATCCATGAAGAAGAGTGACCGTCCCTCCTTCAGCAGCCATCAATTGCAAGAAGCTTGTCCTCTAAGTGGGACTTCGTGAGCCCCTTCCCAGTCTACACTGAGATTTTGACTGGCTTGATCATGTGCCCTGGACTCTAAGCTAAGCTGGGCCTGGGGTACACGTGGACTTGGCCTATTTACTTGGGTTTGGCAAATTACTTAACTTCTCTAGATATTTCCTCATATATAAAATGGGGATAATAATAGGCTTATGCAGATTAAATGAGATAAAAGTATGTCCAACAGTTCTTATCAGATGGTACACACCCATAAATGTTAGTCTCACCATTCCCTGATATTAGACATTTATGTGGTTTAATATTTCATTATTATAATATATAACTATCAATGTATATTCATTACTTTTTAATGTGCTAAATAACTTTATAAGTTCTAGAAATGATAGGGCTGACCAGGACTAAACAGACATCTGTGCTTATGGAGTTAAAATTATAGTGGGGAGACATGAAATAAGCTAGGTAGGTTCAGGCAATTCATCAGACACAGCAAGATAATGTACCAACCAAAGGGGCTGGTGACTTCAGGGAAATTGGTCAGGGAGGATCTTTCTGAATAGGTAGCATTTGAGGACATCTGAGTGACAAGGGGAAGAACTTGGTAAGGGTAAGTTCAAAGACCTCGCCATGGGTGGTGATGTTGAGCTTGAGAGTTTGTAAAATTCAGAAGCCGTAAGGAGAAGAGGAGATGGAAGGAGGAGGAACAAGAGGTGGAAAGGAGCCTTCTGGTCATGGGGATCTTTGGTCAGGATAGAGACTGTGGACATTATTGCCGGGCATAATGGATATAGACTGCTGAGTTCTGTGCAAGGAGAGACATGACCTCTTCTGTGTACTGAGAACTGGCTCATATGGGCTTTTGAGAGCCTATTGTGCACATTTCTTTCCAACTCTGTATTCAGTAATGTCTTGTTAGTAACTTGAAACCAGCTGTGAGGAGAGTATTTATACCATAGAAATTTAGAGCAGATGCCACAAATCAGAGCTTTCTTCTCTCAGGGAGTCATTTGTAAGTACTTACTATCATACCACAGGAATGAACTGATCTAGGTTCCAAAAACACCTTTTGTGCTGTTCTGTGAACAATGAATTATTGAAAGGCAATATACAATTTAGATTGTAGTTTATGTTTTTTTCTTAGAATAAATTACTAGAAGTGAACTTACTGCATAAAATTATCAAATTGCTCTCCCTACTGAAAATTTTCATCACACTTTATAAAGTAATATGTCATTTCTTTGAGTTCTCTCCCTGTATATATACACATATATGTGTGTGTTTGGTCATGTTCATCCATGTGTAGGTATACATGTATGTGCATGCTTGAAGGCCAGAGGAAACCTTGGTTATCATTCCTCAGCTGCCGTCCTTTTTATTTTGAGACAGGGTCTCTCACTGGCCTGGAGCTCACCTAGTAGACTAGGCCGGCTAGCCAGGGAGCCCCAGGGATCCACTTGTCTTTGTTTCCCTGACACTGGGGTTACAAGCACATGCCACCACACACAGCTTTTATAAATTGTTAATTGTTTTGTTATTAATTAAATTTCTTCCTTGGCAATTTTATACATGCACATAACACATACTGACTACTCTCAACCCACCCTCGCCCATTTCCCTACTATCTCTGTCTACCTCACCTCTTTCCAGTAAATCTCATATTCATGTCTATTTTTTTGTTGTTGTTGTTGTTGGTTGTTTTGTGACCCCTGAGTTTAGTGAAGGCCATCTGTGTGAACAGAGGCTTGGAGCTATCTATTGGAGAGTGATGGGCTTAGCTATGGATATACAACTGAAAATAATAGTTTTCCCTCTCACAGAATCAATAGTTTATAGTTTATCTGTAAGGGGTAGAGCCCTGTGAGTTCCTCTTCCTCCCATGACTGATGATTGACAGGGCCAATCTTGTGTGGCCTGGTGCAGGCCCAGGTTGTGAGCTTATGATTGCAGTGGTTGTATGGTTGTATGGTGTCTTGTCAAGAGGATGGCATTTCACACCCCTTTACCCTGTCTTCTGGCTCCCTCATACTTCCCACCCCCTCTTCATCAATGTTCCCCGAGCCTTAGAGAAGGTGGTATACATATCTTATTCTGGGCTGAACCCTCAACTGTCACTTATCCTCAGTATCTCGGGCACCTGGGAGTTTCTGAATTCACAGCTGTTCACTGTAAAAAGAGGCTTCTCTGATTAAAGCTGAAAGTAGTTTTGTCTGTGAGTATAAACATATGAGATTTAAAAGGCAGTTTGATGTTATGTCACTTTAGTTAAACAACAGCAATAAGCTCCTCACTTGGGCCTATGGCCTCTCCAGGCCTAGGTTCTTAACCAGGCTTACAGTATGAGGCATAGGTTCCCTCCCATGGTGTAGGTCTCAAATCCAACCCCCATAACAGTCATACCACTATTGCCTGGCAAGTACGTGTTTTTGTTTAGTAGGGCTTACAGCTGAGTAAAATCACTGATGTCTTTTCTCCCTCAGTAGCCTACATAGCACCTTCCAGCACTTTGGAAGCAAGTCAGCAAAAAGTTTCCAGCCCAGTTCCAGCTTGCTTTCTCTATATCATACAACTGAGCTGTATGGTGTCTTCAGCAATAGGGTCTTAGCTTCTAGTTCTTGTGGGCAGCCAATAGATTGACAAGAGCCTGTATTATTTTGGGGGGCCTCTGGGGCTTCCATGACCAAATACTGTGGCAGTATCCCATACCTGGGATTGGGAATTTTGTTTAGTAGCCCACTGCTCTAGTTGTGCAGGATAACCCCCTTCAATCTACCTTTTATATTGTTTATTTGGGGTATAAGATAGTAGGTTTATGTATGGCCTTTTCATACACATTTTGGATACCCCCCTTGTTGCTCTAATCATCCACCTCCCTCCCTGTTTAAGCCTTCCAGTCCCAGTATTTACCCTGTTTACTTCCCTTTTACGTATGTTCTATTATTCTCATTCCCTGAAGGCAACCCTCCTGTGTCCCCTTTCTAGTTTCCTGACTTTCACAGGTCTTCCATGTTAAACAGACAGACCTAAAGCTCTCCAGGCCCCACTGCTTACTGGGGAGCTATTGGCAACTGATAGCTGCTGGGGAGGGAGAAACTCTTTTTTGATAGGTTTCCCATGCTCTAGTTGACGGCCCCACACCCATGCACATATTGAACGAGGGGGGCATAGAGTTGGGGTGGGGAGAGATGAGAGGAGATTGGGGGAAAGGAGGGCTGCATATGCTCATATTTCATTGTTACACAGGTATGAAATTCTCAAGAATAAAGTAAAAATAATGAGAAAGCTGAAGCTAGGATCCACAGATGAGAGAAAAACATTTGAGGTTTGTCCTTCTGGGTCTGGGTTACCTCAGCATAATTTTTTTTCAATTTCAACCATTTACCTGCAAACTTCATAATTTCATTTTTCTGTACAGTTGAATGAAATTTCATCGTGTATGTGTATCACATTTTCATTATCCATACATCAATTGGTGAATATCTAGGCTCTTTTCATTTCCTATCTGTTATGCATGGGTTCTAGAGATCAAACTCAGGTCCTTCTATTTATAAGGCAAACTCTGTACTGACCGAGCTAGCTCCCCAGCCCTCTTTGTACTCTCATTAACATCCATCGTTAGTCTCCCTTTCCCCCCAAACAAGAGAGCTTTGCTAGGTGAAAATAGTGCCTAATTTGATTACTTACTCCTGTTAAGGGATTTCCCCCCAGACATGGTTTTTATTGCTATTATGAACAAGATACTTTTCCTGACAGGCTACTGTTGGTATAAAGACAAAGTTGTTTCTTGGTACATTTCTATTTCCTATTTGTCCTCGAGTCCCTCTGAGGTCTAAACTCCTAGGACCGATCTGGCACTGCCTGCCTCTCCTGCTTCATCTGCCACAGTTTGTCTGTCCTGCCTGTCCCTTGGGTCTTTTGTGTGCTCTCCTTTCCCCAGCATCCTAACTACTCCACTAGCACTTTGCACAGTTTGCTCCTCTCTAGAACTTTACAGCCTACTTTCTGTGCACTTGATTCCTCCTTGTCCTTCAGGAGTGGGCTCCCATCTCCTCACAGAACTGACTGCTCTATCAAATCATAATTAATTTTTTGCTCAAACCATGATCATTTATGTATGCCTAGGATAGTTTCTGTCCCACTGTATGCTCTCATTATGTGGTATGTTATCTCTGGTTACCTTTCCGAAGTGTCACAGTGATCCTGAAATAGTCACAGGAGTTCTCTTTCTTGGAGTGTCTAGGATTGGCCTATTCCTGCATAATGATGTTGCTGGAATTGAGGCATCTTAAGTCCAAAAACAATTTAGTGATTGATAAACGTACCGAGCAACAGCATATTATTATAACAAAATGTTTTACAGTAAAATGCAGTTTGAACATTTTTGTTACTCTAGTGAAGTTATAAGCCATGGAATGGAAGAAAATGTTTGCAAACCCTACATTGGGTAAGGGGTTAGTATATAAAATATTTTAGGAGTATAAGCAATTCAATAGTAGAAAATTAGCCTTAAAAGGGGCAAAGGGCCTGAATGGATATTTCTTAAAAGAAGGAATACAAATGGCTAATAGACACATGAAAAAATACCCAACATTGCTAATTATTAGGGAAATGCAAGTAAAACCACAGTGAGAAGTCACCTCACACCTGGTAGAATGGCCATTATCAAAAAGACAAAGTTAAGTGTTGGCAAGGATACAGAGAAAAGGAAGCCCTTGTATGTGGCACTGCTGGAGAGAATGCAAATTAATACAGCCAGAATGCAAAACCATATGGTGGTTCCTAAGCTAAAAATAGAGTTATCATATGATCCAGCACTCTCACTTCTGGGTGTATATCCAAAGGAAATTAAATCAGTACATTGAAGCCACGTCTACATTGTCATGCTCCTTGCAGCACTGTTTATATTAGCCAAGATACGGAGTCAAGCCTAGTGTCCATCAAAGAATGGATGGCTAAAGAAAAAGTGATACATGTATTTAGTAGAATAATATTTAGCCTTAAAGAAGAAGGTAAGTCCATTATTTGTGACACCGTAGACGATCCTTGAAGACCTTATGCTAAGCAGAGAAAGGTAAATACCATATGTCATTTAAATGTGGAAGCTGAAAAAGTCAGAGTCTCAGAAATAGAGTGCAGAATGGTGGTCACCAGAGGTTAGGAGGAGAGAAGGGGCAGTTGGAGGTTCCGCTCAAGGGGTACAAAGTTTCAGGTAGACAGGTGAATACATTTTAGAGAGCTGTTGTACAGAATGGTATCTGTAGTGCATAATAGTGTGCTGTGTGTTTCAAAATTACAGAGCATAGATTATAAGTGTTGTCATTACAAAAAATGATGTCTGTGAGGTGATGGAAATGTTCATTAGTTTGATTTAATTATTCTGTAATGTAAGCATATCAAAATATCACTTTATACCCCATAAACACATAGTAATTAGTTAAATAAAGTAAAGCAAGATGATAAAAATCCCTTAAATTTGTTGCTCATTAAAACTTGAACAGTAGCCATCACTAGTTTTGTGTCTCCAGTTACTGCAGTGAACTTTGAGTGGTCTCACCTGGCCCATCACTCTGGAGTCCACTTAGCACTGGTGACCTTGTATCACAGCAGGCATCTCTTTGTGCTACATGACTGATGTGTGCAGACCAGACTAGCTGCTGGCAGTTCCTTTTCATTTAGAAATTTCCAATGATTTCTCTTGATCTTACTCTTCCTCCTTACTGAATAAGTCTCTCTCTCTTTACCAGGCCATTTCTACCAATGTAAAAACATGCTATTCAACCTCACATTCAAAAAACCAAATCAAAACACTTTCCTTTGACCTATTATATACCCCTCTTTACCTCTGTTTCTCTGCTATCGTACATCAAACTTGGCAATGGTATCAGTGTGGTTTCCATTTTGCCATCCCTCCTCTTCACCCGTCACCAAGGTTTCAGTTTCATGAAACTTGGCAAAGTCTCAATGATATCTGTGTTCCTAGTCTGAGTCCTTTCTGTACCTCTGTTTTGGCTTCTCAGAGAATTTGACATAGCTGACTACTCCGGTTTCTGAAACATGTGCCTCTCCTGGCTCATGACTCTAGGTTTCTCCTAGTTCTTTGGTTCTTCATCTTTATCTTGTTACTGGTTCTTCCTTTTATATAATACTTCTAATCTACGTGCACTCCAGGGCTGGATTATAGGCCCTCTTCTCTCCTCTGTCTGTTACTTCCTAGGACCTTGTTTATTTTTACGGGTTTGCATAAATCCACATGCATATGGTTCCCACATACAGGTCCAGCCCTCATCCCTTCTTTCAGCTCCTGAGGCTTCGATTCAATGGCTCCTTGACATCTTAACTCAGGTGTCTAATGGGCATCCTCAACATGTCCAAAGAAGAACTTTTTACCTCGCCCCCTTTTCCCCTCAGGTCTTCCCTTTCCCACAAATGACCCCACGTCTCCATGGCTCCAAAACCAGTTTATTCTGAGGAATTAAGAAAGGTGTGTGGTGGCAGCAATAGGTGTACTCTCCAAGGTTGCTCTTGTCAGGACAAGTCCTGTCTCCAGTCCTTTCCTCCATATTTAGTAGTACCCTTGTCCTTTGGTGTCTGTGGGGTATGTGTTCCAACAAAACTTAAGGGCAATCAAGTTCTTTTTTGGGGGGGTTACATATATATGTAATGTACATTCATGTATGCATGTTTACATGTGTGTGAGAACATGTGCCTGTATGGGTGCATGTATGTACATGCACGAGGAGACCAGATGCTGATGATGAGAATCTTCTTCAGTTGTTCTCCACCTTATTCATTGAGGCTGAGTCTATCTTCCTCCATATTTAGTAGTACCCTTGTCCTTTGGTGTCTGTGGGGTATATGTTCCAACAAAACTTAAGGGCAATCAAGTTCTTTTTTGGGGGGTTACATATATATGTAATGTACATTCATGTATGCATGTTTACATGTGTGTGAGCACATGTGCTTGTATGGGTGCATGTATGTACATGCACGAGGAGACCAGAGGCTGATAATGAGAATCTTCTTCAGTTGTTCTCCACCTTATTCATTGAGGCTGAGTCTATCAGCTGAGCTCAGAGCTTGTCAATATGGCCAGTCTGGCTAGCCAGCTTGCTCCAGATGTCCCACCTCTGATTTCTTACAGGTGATCTGCCACTTCCACCCAGAATTTGAATGGGTGCCAGG
>NW_008335053.1:1370768-1401528 GCF_000622305.1 Nannospalax galili
GTTTTATGGGTTGTGTAACCTGTGGGACCTTGAGATTTGAAACTGGAATTGCGAATGAGGGATGGTGCATTTGTGGAAATTCTTTTAGGCTAGTATTCTTAGTATTCTGTTCTATCACTGTTCTCTCTCTCTCTCTCTCTCTCTCTCTCTCTCTCTCTCTCTGTTCTTTTTGAAACAGGGCCTCCCTGTAGCCCCAGCTGGCCTGGAACTCACAACTTAGACCAGGCTGGCCTTGAACTCACAGAGATCTGCTTGCCTCTGCCTCCCAAGTGCTGGGACTATAGGCATGCAGGCCCAGCCACTATTCTCATTTTTGAAAAAATGCTATTCAGGTTGTAGGAGTCAAGGCACAGTGGGTGGGGTCAAATTTACCAGAGAAGGATGCTGGCCTCAGGATCCCAGGCAAGTTGGGAGTGGGGCAGCCAGAGATGAAGGCTGGTCTCAGGTATACAAAGGCAAGTTGCGGGAGGGGTAGGCTTTGCTAGCTCTAGGGGACTAGGCTGAAGAATTGGGTTGGTCTGGGTGCAAAGGATCAGGAAGCAGTGGGGAATTTGGGCCAAGAGGGTACTCCAATGGTCTAGGGTGCCAAGAGGAGAAGTGGGCCGTGCCCACACTAGAAGGAGAAATGGGATGTGGGAGCTGGGAGGTTGAATTATTCACTTTTGCTTTTTTTTTTTTTTGTCTTTATTATCATGGGTATTTGGATGGGATGTGCCCGAGTCCAAGTTAAAGACTGCCAGTCGGATGATATTTTAAGCCTTGGAGAAATGCAAATATAAACAATTCCAGAACACAGAAACTTCTTTATTCACATCAGTATGAATGCATTCAGAAATAAGGACATTATCACCAAAGGCACTGGGGCAGGAGCTAGAAACTTCCATGAACTCTTGGTAGGACCATGATGGGTAATTAGTCGAAAGAATCAGTGAAATGTAATTTTTTGTGACTTAGGACTCAACAATACCACTCTTAGGCATATAGATTTTAGAGAATTCTTTGTATAGGTCTGGATAGACATGTACAAAGATTTGATTGTAGTATTGCTTGTGAAAACAGTAAGTTAGAGGCAACTAGACAGTGTTCTAGAAATGGGGAGTGGCATAAATATACCTATAAATACATGGATTGATGTTTCAAAGGTGTTGGGATGAGAAAGGACCTGAGATTTGTAATATATTATAACTTCATTAACTTAAAAAATGTAAAGGTCATACATTTCCTAATTCTTGTGGATTTATGGAAATTTAAGATTATATAAGTGTCAGAGAAAGTACCCATGCTGGGGGTAGGGGTTTGAAAGTGGGGATTAGGGATCAAAGGGGAAAAATTCTCCCCTAACCCCTGGTGTCATTTCAGAGACATGGACTAGCAACCATCAAGGACAAATTTAAGACTCAAAATATTTCCCTATATGTTTTAGACCAAATTTATATTTCCTAAATCCAGAGAGTGTTTTTGTTTGTTTGTTTTCTAGAATTGTCTTTAAAACCCAGGATTACGGGTAGCTCAAGTGGACTTTTGTCTTTATCTTTGCCACTTAGGACTGGGCTCTCTTAACTGATCCAAGCTGTAGATGACATGAAATCACTGTTATGTAACCAACCAGCTCTTAAGCTCCTAAGGACAGTCTACGGCTCTTCTCTTCAGTGTCCCCAGCACCTAGCACAGTGATTGGCAGGTGGTTCTCAGTACTTAATTGTCACCTTTAATTGCATCACCTTGTTGGCCTTCTTAGTATATACATTTGATCTGGCTTAGAGGTTTATCTAAGGTATTTCCCCTATGGATATCATGTAAACATCAGATCTTGTCTAAAGTGATGGTATAGTACCGTCCATCAAGAGAATAACATGCCTCCTGATTATGGGTATAAAAAAATAGAAACAGTGATAACTGAATTTCTCTCCCCAGGGAGCTACATCTTTTCTGTCTCACAGATACTTTTGTGGAGCTCCATCTCAGCTAATCCATTCTCAAAAGTATATACTGCATGCCTACTAGGTGCTAGGGGACAGGAACCTAGAGAGCCATTCCACTGAGATGGTCAGAAAACTCTAGATTAAGCTGTAAATAGAGTATGGTACACCAAGTACAATCCATTATACAATAATAGCAATAATAGGAAATAATAAGGCCTTACATTTATAGAATGCTTTATACCTTTTAAAAGTACTTTCATACTAATCATCTCAGCATGGCTTGGCGACCACAGTCTCAGGCAGCACCTGTGAGCAGGTAGATGTTTTCTTTGGAAAATGGTCTCCAGCATTGGGCTACCTAATTTTTTAGTTTGTGTGAGTGTGAGGGGGAAAGAAGGAAAGAGGCAATTGTCATATGTTTCTTTAGAGGGGATGAAGGAGCCAAGACCGAAAAGTTTCCCATCCACAGAAGTGAAACATTACATCAGTGATTCCCAACACTTCTCATTGATTCCCCCAGGGGTGTCTTGACATTCTTCAAAGGAAATTAATTGTAATTCACATCAAAATTTAAAACACACAGATATGCTGCATATACAATGCTTCTGGGCAGGGGTGGACCAGGGGAGGTGGACTGGAAGTTGTATGTATATCAAAGAAACTGACAATCAGCCACAGAACAAAAGGGAGCTGAAACTCCACTCCCACAGATTTGTAGGAGTGATTGGTCTGTATTCACACCCGTGGGTAGGCAGAAGCAAAAGGGGGTGATGTTGTTGGATGACTAGGGTAACAAAAGATGCTCTGTCTGTGGCTGCTCTAATGACATGCTAAGTTCTTCTTAGAGTGTAGAAAAGCAAACTGCCTGTCCTGTACGTGCTATGTCAAATCTGTATTCTGTTAATGGATAGCAAGCCCCATACTTATCATTACTATTTTTAATTGGATAAGTTGATTAGTTGTTGCATTAATATTTGTTTGCTGATACCAAGAAAGTGCTATTGCGTAGCTTCTAGCTTTAAGATCACAATTGGTCATTCTTTTCCTCCCTTCCCCAAATGGAAATGCCAAGTATGCTCTCTTGTGGTATCTGGTGCTCAGACTTAGGAGGCATCATCCAGGCAGTAGAGAAGCTGATCAAGTGCTGCCTCTGCTTTTTCCTCGTGCCCTGTGGAGCTTCTTGGGTGCTGGGATTGGTGGGCAGTGGCAAGTGTGTTTGAGCTGGAGGCAAACCCATATGTGTTCCTTGCCAGATTCTACACAGCACAGGAGGAAAGGGACTAGAAAGGTGACTGGCAGTAGGAAAGCTCTGTTTGGGGAGTGTAAGCAGTCTGAGAGAGGGTGATGGAAGAAAGGAGGGAGGTGACAGTTGGAGAAGCCCAATTCATCTCTTCTGACAGGTCAGAGATAACAGTTTCTGTGTCTACTCATCACAAGTTGTGTTGCTGCAACCAGAATATTTGGGAGTCCACTTGGATGCCATGACATTGACCACAAGTAGTAGCAACTCTGTGCCAGTATCACCAGGGCTTGAGAAGAGAACTGGGTGCAGGGATAAAGGGATGGAGCTTAATCCATGCTGCCAAATTGTTCTTGAACCTCCTTGTTTTAGCTGCGGCAAAATAGCTTTCTAGATCTATTCCCCAATTCCTCTGCATAGCCTGTCTCTCAGGCAGCAGGGCCCATGAGGGCCCAATATCATAGTTCTTTGGTTCGGTGGGAGTGCAGAAAGATCCATGATCATGTCCTGGTCCTTAGTGTTCAGAGAAACTCAGAGACCCTCAATGCTCAGCCCTACAATACCCTCTGTTTTCATTGCCCAGAAGGGGGTGATCTGTTGGGCCAATGGCTTATGGTGACATTTTATCCTATGAGAGGGATCATGTCTTAGTGCCCTGAGCTATTCCAGCTGTCCCATTTGTGGGATCAGTACCCTCAGTAGGGTCTGTTCCTGCAAACCAATCCTGTCACCTATAGTACTTTAGACAGCCTAGCCCTCTAGCTCACTGTGATTTTCTTTCTTTCCCCCTAGTACAGGAGGAGCAGAGCAGAATGTAATGAACTAAGGAATAGAGACATAAACTGAGACCATCAAGCTAAGCCCCAAAGGGCAGCACAGCATAACAGGAAACAGTAGACTCGACCCTGAGGCCTGAGTCTGGCTTTTCAAATTGTATTTTCAGGAATCACTTTACTTCTTGGAACTCAGTTCACTCTTCTGCAAATGTGAAAAGAGTCTGCACTCTGGCTATTTCCTAGAATTAATACATAAATGTACAAAGGGACTGTATAACATTTTAGGTTATCAGAAGAAAGTAAGGAACTGGATAGAATTGCACAACCTCCAACTTCTCAACCAGGGTCCCAAGTAGACATGCAGCCTTAGTTCCAATGTTCTCTTATCTTGAGCACATGCTGATTTCTTTGCCTTTCCCTTGATTCTCTTCATAGATTTGAGAAACAGAAAAATGTGGTTTCTTGTTCTCTAAAATTGGAGATGACTAGGAAACTGTCTTAAACATGTTTCAAGTTCTGGTACTTTTAAACAAAGTGAGATGCTTTTCTTTAGCAAGGGGGTATTACAGATTGAGGAAACAAATAGCTTCTTGTGGGCAGGGCCATCATTTCACTGTCCCATATCACACTTAGGAAGACATACCGTTCTGGGATTTCCTTGCCACTATTGAAGATGATGGTGAGGTATCACTCCAGTGGTTAATGGTGAAGCAAGGGATTGATTGTAGACCCTCCAGACTTCAGAGTCCATTTTCTTCCCACTGCGTCATAATTTGGCTATGTATACAACTCTATATCACCCCTCTCATTCTGTACCCATTTCAAAGCAGGACTTTGATGAATCCTCAGACTAATCCTATCATAGCACACTGATAAGAAATGGAGCTTTTCCTGAATATTTTCTGGGTCCAGATGAAGACATCTCACATTGTACATCCATCTAGACAAACTTTCTGGAGCTCCTTTTAAACATCACAGTTCTTGTCCAAGGGCTTTCTCTGTGTTTCACTTCCAGGATTGGCTCATCTGTTTTCTCTCCCTCTTTTCTTGTAGCCTCTTGTACCTCCTCCACAGTTTCAAGGATTCATTTCCCACTCTCACCTGGTATGCATACCAGCCAAACAAAAACCTGAGGTTATTGAAGCTGACTTCCTTTGATAGCAATCCAGTGAGTGCCTGCACTTATTCTAACATGTCCCTAGCAGCTATCAGCATTCACTCAACAGAGTCCTCTGGAACTACGGGGCACTGTGTTGCCAGTCATGTGGGAAAAAATGGAGGAGGAATGCATTAGAAGCAAGTGCTAAAGCTACAGGATGACCAGCAGGGAGAAGAAGGAGGGGCACTAAAATGTAGGACTTGGTCACTGCCTAGTGAGGCAAAGAACTGAGGACTCCTAGGTATTCAGCACTAGCCACAGGGCAAAATGAGATGGAAAATTCTAGAAGAGGAACAGATTTGAGATGAGAGAATACGTAGGGAGAGAATATATTCTCTGAAAGTAGAGCTTTGAGGCATCTGCTGATGCAGCCCAGCATCAGTAGGGGAGATAGGAGCAGTCAGCCAGCTTCAGCATTCTGGATGCACCGCCCCAGTTCACCACCATGACCCAAGAAGTGGTTGTTGTATCATTGATTCTACCTGGAGTGTCCTGAATTGCTCTTGCTGTGGTGGCTCCACATCCATTTCCTTCAGCTGTGATTCCTTTCCTTTGTCTTCTCTTTGACAATAGTATCCACAGGATTCCACTTTCTTAGAGATTTCTTCCATCTCTGGTTTGTTGGTGGCATTCTTGTTTTCCAGGACAACTTGCAGATGTATTCTTATACAAAGCATAGTAAAACAGAGGGAAATTCAGTACGACATGTCCTAGACTGCTCTCTTGATCACTTTTCCTTTCCTACTTATTTTCAGGTCTTCTTCAAGGCTTTGAATTCCTTAAGAGCAGGGACATGAGCTTACTCATCCTTTGTTTCTAGTCATTCACTAATACTTGTTTGCATGGACTAAGGAATTTGGCGTATTTAACAAATTATATGATTTTTCTTTAATAAATGAAAAAAGAAAACTAAATGATAAAAATACAATGTATAGCTTTTCAATTCAAGATTTTTCCTTCCTGTATGTTGTTTATCTCTATTCCTGAGTGCTTCTTCTGTGTTTAGCAAGAATTTAATCTAAGTCAAGCAAGCTCTGTAAACACCAGGAAACATAAAATGTTCAAGGCGTTTATTTCCCTTGCCCTGGCTTGGGGCTTGAGAGTTGGGGAGGATGGAGGTTGGGTGATTAAGGTTGAGGATGGGCTGGTTCTCTGACCTGGAGTAAGTCTCTTGTTAGTGGTGGCCCACCCACATGTCTTACTGCACACCTGCCACACATTTGCTATTACAGCAGGACCATGAAGTACAAAGGAGGTAACATATAGTGGCTCTGCCATCTAGGAACCAAAGGGATCAGTGAAATACACAGGCAGCAGTTAGAGAACATTACAAATTCAAGTTAAAGATGTAGCAATAAAAAAGTAGCATTAGACAAATCTGGTTCTAGCCTCTCCTCACTTATTAAATTAATGGCTCATGCAGTAAGGATTATGGAGATCTCTAAAGGAGAGTCATCCCTGTAGGGAAAGCATCTTTGCATATGGCTCCAGGATGTCTACTTGTTCAAAAGCAATCCTTAGTAATCTATCTTTTTGGAGATGGGTATTCTTATAGCCTACTATGCTGAGTACCCTGGCATTCATGGAAATAAGACCATTAAGATGAATGCACATTTTTCTTTCTGCAAGTGACTGGCACTGTCATCTTCCTGACAGCTTGCTCTTGAGGTAAAATAGCATCATTTTTTTCAGTTGGCACCTAATATGATTACCACAAGGGCTGATCTTAGGTGTCTGAGGACATCTTATTTTCCATACTCTACTCTGATGCTCTTTGGGGGGGAGTCTTGGGACAGAGGAATACGTGGCAAGGGCCACTGGTGTATGAAATCATCACAGAGGCACCATCCTGTCCCTACAGCACAAACTAGATTTTGCCTCTGTCTCTAGTAAAGGATGAAGTGAATCTCAGCCAAAAGGCTCAGGCTAAGTGTTGCATTCTAAACACGTCAAAATTCAGTGGCCTAATGGATAATGCTATTATAGATGATCTAATTAATACAGCAGATCGCTGTTTCATTATGGGAACTGTGGGTTCCCATAAGCGTATGTCTCTTAGACTTACTGCCACCAGCTTCTAGTTCCTGGCGTTGGAGTGGCTAATGCACTATAGGAAGACTCAGAGGCATTTAAAGCGATCACATGCCATGCTGAATTAATGTGTACAGCTCAAGCTTCTTTACTTGAGCTTCCTAAGTCTAGAAATACTCAGGACTGAAAGCAAAGAATTTCTCTTGGTTCAAATACTCTTAGCTGCATCTCTGTTTTTCCCTTGTAGCATGTGTCTTTAGAGATGGTTGAACATTTATCTGGTTGTGATGGGGGATAGTGTGGAATGCATCCTAAAGTTACTTGTGATGCTTTTCTGGTGGCTGTGGGGCTGTGACACCTGTTGGATTACTTTATTGCCACACACCCATGTCAGTATAAATGGCATCTCTCTTTCCCTTGTCTCTAAAATCATACCATTCTTAGAAGGATTCTTCTGTGAACTTCACCTGCTGGGTCTTTTCGAAATCTTAGACTAGCCTAGCTATTACTTAAAAAACCTGTGATGTTCCCCTACATTGTGGAATGATTTGAGAAGGTTATATTCAGAAGGTTCTCAAATTCTTGCCAAATGTTACACTTCATTTATCCATCTACCATCAGGAAGAAAGGTGCCTGGGTTGGACTTGAGGGTTCAAATATTGAGAATATCTAGGTTTCTCTTAGGAGTGATTCATTGAGTGAGGAGCAAAACAAATAAGAACCCTAATTATGACTCCATTTTGGGTTGTTTTACCCTATAAAAAATAGAACTTACCTTATAGTTAAATCTATAAATAGAATTGTATATTTGTTTCGCTATTGCTGCCAATGCAAAATGACTAGGCATTTAGTAGTTTAAAATGTCACAGATTTATGATCTTTCAGTTCTGTATGGCTGGTCTGGTCTAGGTCTCACTGGACTGAAACCAAGGTGTTAGAAGACTGCTCCTTCCTGGAGGCTCCAGACTCCTGTTTCTTGCTTATTCTGATTGTTGTCAGAATTCGTTTCTCTGTGGTTGGTTATAGGACGTATTCTCCATTTTCTTGCTCTATTAGGAGCCATATCCTGCTAGTGGCTGCAAACTTGCAAACTTGTCACTGGCTTCCCCATCTTCAAAGCCAGCTAGTGGCTTGAATCTTTCTTATGATGTATCTTTCTAATTTCTTTGGCCTTGGGATTTGTAGGGCTCATGTATCTAGGGCATATAATTAGATAACTGAAGCCATAGTTCTCCAGAATAATCTCTTTTTTTAAGATCAGCTGAGGAGCAACTTTCATTTCACATACAGCTTTATTTCTCTTCTTTTGGGCATTTGGATGTGGACTATCTTTGATTGGGCACTATTCTGTCTGTCACATTTAGTGTTTTTCACAAACCCCACAATACATTTAAGATTAGAGGCTGCAATGGAAAAGAAGGACCTTAATATTTATTGTCCAGGGTCTGCCAAGTCTCATGCTGGACCTACAGTGTTTTATCCCATTCTAGCATCTCAACAAACCCAACTACTCTTGTTTGTTGATGAAGTATCATAACTTGCTTAAGGTTCAAAAGGCTGGACAATGATGCAGCCAGGATTGAGGCCAGGATGGTAAGAATGGCATCACTGTTTCTACTACATTGTATTCTTTTTCCTAGCATCTCAAGAGCCTCAGGATTAAAGGCTTGTTTGAAGATATGTACTTCCTCCCGGTTCACTGCAGTCTGCTGGAGGTCTGAGCTCCAGGTGGAATGCAGATTTCCTGTCCTCCCTCCCTCTAGTCTCTGAACAGCTACAGGACCAAAGGGAACAAGAGAGACAATTGATAAATGAGGAAGAAACTCTGTATCTGGGCCACTGGCTTTATGTCATCCAAGAGTGGCTGGAAGAGGAACCAGCCATATTATTTATGATATTAAACTTTCTATTATTGTAGCAGAGTTCCCAAGGAAAGCAACTTATAAAAAGAGTAGGTTTATTTGGGCATATAGTTTTAGAGTTCTAGTCCATAGTTGGGTTGTACTGTTGCTCTGGGCCTGTGGTAAATCAGTATATCATGGCAGGAGTCTATGGCAGAGCAAGCCTTCTCACTTGGTAGTTAGGAAGCAAAAGAGGAGAACTAGGAGGGAGCTGGTGGTGGTGGGGGTCCCATAATTATCTCTACGGTCAGATTCCCAATGATTTAACTTCTTCCCATTAGCCCTCACTTCTTAAAAATTTCATCACCTCATCCATATGTGTAGTTGGGGTCCAAGCTTTTGACAAGCCTTCAGGGAGCATTCAAGTTCCAAACTAAGCATTATCCTCACAGGATTTCCCAGATGGAGGTCCTAACAATAGAAGAGCTGGTTCACACCCCTCCCCTTTTCTGCTCAGCTCAGTTGTTTGGGACTTTGAGGGTGTTACCCTTGGGTAGACAGCTCTTCTTGTCACAGTTGACTGGAGCTGAGAGTCCTGGAGCAGCTGTGCCAGCTGGGTCAGAACTGGAGGAGTCTACAGAGGAAAACCTTCTAGGAACTGTGGGGACAAAAGGAGACAAGGTGGGGCAAGGATGCAGTGCCAGGCTTGGTGTGGCTATTGGCAGGACCACACCTGGAAAGCAATTTGGTAGTGTTTTTGCTGATTTCTTGTGATGCAGCTGGCTGGATCTGAGTAGATTATCAATGCTGTGGCAGTTCGTGTTTCCATGCCACAGATATTTGGTTTGTGCCTCAATTAGAAAAATGCTGAGAGAAAAGCCATCCCCTCTTGAAGAAGCCAGTCATAACTCAAGAAGTTCCTGCCATTTCAGTCTTATATGTACATGTATGTGTGATCATGCACACATTTTCAAGTGATGCAATCAGCTTATGTCCTGCTTCAGTGTTCTTGAATTTTTAGTTCTAATTTTGGTGCTGCTCTGACAGCCTGGCAGGGCACTGTCATTTTTGTCTTTGTATATTGATTAAATTGACTTGGGCATACCAGGATTACAAGTTGCTAACTTGCTTTGGGGCCCTGGCTGCTGAGGAGTTGTAGCATCAATACTAATGTCTGAGTACCCTTAGTTTCTTCATTAACAGCCAGAAATGCTGTCTGAGGGGTGGGAGCCCAAGGTGGACCTGGGTCCTCTTTCTGTTGCATGACCAAGACCTACAGACAAATCAGTTTTATGGGGGTGCTAGGCTACAAGTGCCTTTATTTAATTTCAGGAAACATTGATTAAAAAATACCTTGGGTATTCCAAGACAAAAAATGACAAGTCTTTCAAAAAGGTAAATGCAATGTAGTGTTATCAAAGCTCCTAGAGGCAGGGAAGTAGGGACTATTACAAGGGCACAGAAGAGGGAGCTAAGCCCAGTCTTTGCTGTGGATGGTCATGAAATAATTCCTTATGAAATTACCACACATAAAAATGACAGATCTGTTGGCGAGGAGGAGTGTGTGTGTGTGTGTGTGTGTGTGTGCGCGCGCGTGCCCGCGCGCATATGGGGTTCAAGACAAAGTGAAGGAGAACTGTAGTTCTAGGTAGAATAGATAACCTGGAAAAATACCCAGAAGCCAGAGAAACCTTAGCAAATGAGAGAATTAGAAGCAGAGACTCTGGATGAGAATTGGATAGAAGTCATTTATGGAGGGGTGAGGTAGAGAGAGACCAGATTAGCAGGAACTAAGAAATCTAGATACTGATGTATAGGCCAGGTGAAGAAGTTAGTTTCATCTCAGGGAACTGCAGAGCTACTGCAGTTGTAGAATAGCTACATGAGTTAATCTGGCTTTAAAGAAGACTATGTTAACCTAGTTATAGAGAATGTCTTAAAGGAGGTGACAACAGAGTCATGGAGACCCACTGCAATAGTGATACTAAGTGGTAACAGCAGGACTAGGGAGGATAGCTGTAGGGGTTGCAAAGGATAGGTCTTGCAGGGGTGTGTGTAATTGAATAGGATTGGAGGAAGGAAGATAACAAGAATGCCAAGATTCCCAAGGTAATTTAGGAGTACAGTGCAGATATACTGAATTTCAAGGGTGTGTAGAAGACCTAAAGATTGAGTTTTAGTTGGTATCACATATATGGCTGGGGTGTTATGAAAATATTGAAATCCTTGTACTACTGATGAGTAGCCCCTTCCCAGAACAGTCACCACTTACATTCTCTTCTATTGGCTCACATGCCCTAACTAGCCTAGCCCCTAAGCCTTCTTTAAGAGCTAGAAACTAAACAGTTAGTGTATATCACAGCAGGAGATCTCCTGTTCTAGCTGGTTGATACCTTTGTCAGTTCAAGACTTTTAGCATGTCCCCTTGAAAACAGCTAAGTATCCTGTAGGCAGTTAATTGTAAAAGTCGAAAGCTCTGGAGAAAGAGAGGTCATGGTTGGGAGTTCTCTGTTTAAGAGCCATGAGCCTAAAGGCAAAGGCTTGACGTGGACCCAAGTTGTTGGGAGAATGTTCAAAGGGCTGAGAACTTTGAATTTAATCCTATAGCAAGCAAACTATTTTAATCAGGGCATGAGACAACCATACCAACTCCTAGATCTAAGGAGTACTTGATAATTATATAAAGGTTGTTACCCTCCAGGAGCTTGTAACCTAATTGGGGCAGGCAGGTCAATCTTGTCTCTTGGAATGGCATGGATGATGGAGTGAGGAGTAGAACAGATGGTAAAGAGGCCAGTTGTCTTCCATCGCTCAGTTTGGAACCCTCATGGAGGAAGGATGGTGGTGGTCATGGCCAACTGAGGGATTAGCAAATCTATTTGCCTTCACTGGGATTCTCCATCGAAATCATTGCTCCTCAGATGAGAAGATAATTGACTTTTGAGTTTCCCTTTCAAAACCTAGGCTCTTGAATAAGTAGACAGGTTTTTAATAAAACAAAGTGTTTTTGTATGGTACTTTGTAGTTTACAAAGCTCTGTGATACATATGACCTCACATCTTCCCTTCAGCATGCATATTAGAAGGTACTGAAGAGAGGAGGAACCAAGGCTTAAGATATTTTAGAAATTAAATAACAAATTATAAAGCCAGCCTTCAAATATAGGTCTTTAGACCCAAAGATTGGCTATTTTACACTCCTGTAGTGGTTTGCAAACTGTGTTCCTTGGGACCCTAAAAGGATGCCTTGAGGTTAAAGGGAATGGAGAGGGGTGGGAGGCATTCAGATAGCCTTCAGGCAGCAATGCTACAGTTCCTAGGAATTTAATTTTCTTCCAGCCCTCCTTGGAAGCTTTCCTCAACAAAGCAGTTCTCAGCATGGGAAATCTACACTATCCTGTCTCTAGTGAGGCCTATCCATGAACCATCTTCTAAGGATGCTGTGGATTTATCTGTTGAGCCACAAGCACGATCTGTCAAAATACTTCTTTTTTCTTAATCCCAATGCTGGCCCTGTGTGCTGTGGTACGTCTTACTGTGGTGTCTGCTTTCTGTTCCCAGTCCCTCCCCCTGGATTTCTGCCACTCCTGGTTCTAAAAAAGTGAATATAGAATTTTACCAGCTTGGATTCTTTCCCAGACATGCATTGTTGCTGCCCCTGTGACCATTAGGAGGGCAGTTTTAGTGTCTTCGGTTGTTGATGGACTTGTATTGGATACTTTGTGGTAATATTTTACTGAAACCAGTATATTTCAAGCATTTGGATAAAAACAGCCTTGTCCTCAGAGACTGTACTTTCATTAACAACAATCCTTTTTCCATTAAATTATTTTTTAAAAGGCTACAGTTTGCTTTGATGTTCCAGCAAGTATGAGTTACAGCAAAAAGAAAAAGGATCCAGAGGTAAAAGAAATAATTTTAATTTCTAATTATATAGTAATATTAAGACAATACTTTTGTGGTTTCCATTTCTAAAAACTGCCTAGAATTTAGTGCCAGCTTCCTGACTCGTGTGAAACATAGGCCTAAGCCTTTTTCTTTTTCTCAAATATTTATTTAATATTTAGTGTCCGAGTATAAAAGATAAAAGATTCTGTAAAGGATGCAAAGATTTTAAGAAACAGTCCCTGTATGCAAGAGATTTCTTTGGGGGTCTCATCATGTATTTAAGTAATTTAAGTGGGAGGCATGGAGGGGTGGATGGAGAAGGTGCTGAGGATGGACTAAGTAATCAGTCTACAAGGTTCTGCATGAGAACGTTGGTGCTGTGATATGTGACCCTTTAATATCTAACCGCAGAAATGTGAAAGTTGATGGTAGAATCCCACTGGAGTAAAAAGCAGGATGCTAACTAGATAGAAGGATTTATGGTATTGTTCAATCAAGTCCTAGTTGCTGGTATAGGTGACAGTGGACAGTTCTGGAATCATGGGGATTCTCAGCTGGGACAAACTTCAAGACATTTCAATCATGTTTTTCAAAGTCTGCTTCATCACCAGTAGTTCATGATCCCATAGCTCTTAACAGATGGGAGCTGTGAGAGGCTTTATGCTGGAACAACTAACTCACCTGCTGATTCATCCCTGGGTGAATGAAGGAGCCGCAGCCAGAGACCTGAATTCACATTGTTTCTACTATGTTGGTTGCTCAGCTTCTCTTGCCTTGATTTCCTCACAGTGCAAAGGAGGCTGTTGAGAGCAAGAGAGAGTGAATGGGGAAAGAGCTTGGCATATAGTAGGCACACACTAAAGAGCAGTTTATTATTTTGATTATGACTCTAAGGGCTTCTTAATGGGATCGAAGTCCACAGTTAATAGTGGTCTACCACGTGGTACCCTTCCCTCCCATAAATGGTTAATAAACTACACTGGGTAGGTTGGGAAATTACACTGTATGGTAGACTGAGGATCTAGAAAGCACGGTGCTTGCCTAAGCCTCCATGTAACCTCGGTCAAGCTTCTTCACCTGTTGAAAATTTTCTTGTACTTGAAGTCCAAAACTGAGGGAACCACTGGTGGCCACAACTGTCCAGAGCCAAGGGAAGGAATGATGGTTAAACAGTAGCGTGCTTAGGGAAAGCTTTATTCCTGTTCATGCTGACAAACAGGGAAAAGATGATTACAACATTTTGAGATGGAAGGGTCCATCCAATAAATCTGAAATAAAGGTATTTAGCAGAAAGACTGCTGAAGTCTAGAAGAGGTCGAATAATACTCCAACATCACATCAGGGACTACAGTCCATCTCAACTCCAATTTTAATGCTCCTGTTCTACAGAGTTGC
Organism: Nannospalax galili; assembly: GCF_000622305.1. NCBI lineage: Eukaryota > Metazoa > Chordata > Mammalia > Rodentia > Spalacidae > Nannospalax > Nannospalax galili. The sequence goes on from NW_008335053.1 coordinate 1,385,020, forward strand.
TCCAAAAATAGGTGACACTTTTAGGGTTTGGAAAATTCATGAATGAATGCATCTGAGGTACTGTGGACTGGCCCACCCAGGTCATAGAGAAATGTTTAATAAGCACCATTCAAGGGCTCGTAGCTAAAGGTCTGAAGTAGTGTAGTGGAAATGTGCTCTCTTCTCTTCACCCCAGTTTTTGTCAGCTCCCTTCCCCCACTGAAGTATTTTTGTGCTCTGACTTGAAACTCACCCAGAATTTATTTCATGTGTATAAGGCTTTGTGTACTGTGGTAGACTGCAAGGAAATATAAGAGAACTAGACCTGAGAGATCTTCTTCTCTAGCCTGTAGAGAAGACATGCAAAGTTGAGTAGTTGAATAAACATTACAGGAGAAAACAAAACAAAAATGCAAAGCACTGTATGATTAAATGTCAAATGACAAATCTGTATCTATGATTCCCAAATGCTAATTTATGGATTTGTGCCTCCTGACAACATTTTTGTCAGCATGCTGTGAAATGAAAAAAAATGTGATTATTTCATAAGACTAAATTTATTTGTGTGTGTGTTTTAAAAAGATTTCCTAAGATTATACCCTTTCAACATTTAGTGCTAAATGCCCTTTCTTTTATGAAGTGCTAGAATACAGAGAGAGGTGATTGTTTCTGAAAGTCCATAAAAAGTTGGCTACATTATATTGGCTCCTTGAAAAACTGAGAAAACCACTTGTGGACACAAATGTCAGGAATCAAAGGGAGGAACAATTATTAACTAGTAGAATGTTCAGGGAAAATGCCAAAGACAAGGACCGGTATTAGCTGGAAGGGTCTGATAAACTGGGAAAAATGTGAGAAAAGCTTTGGAGCAAGATTGGAGGATCTGTTTAGGTGGTGGGGAAAGCTTCTATAAGAAATTCACCCAGCTTTGGGACTGGAGAGATGGCTCAGTAGTTAAGAGCACTGACTGTCCTTACAGAGGACCTGGGTTTGCTTCCCAACACCCACACAGCAGCTAACAACTGTCTGTAACTCCAGTTCCAGGGGAATCCAATGCCTTTTTCTGCCCTCCTCAGGCATTGCATGACATGGGTGCACTTATACATATACAGGCAATACACTCATACACATAAAGTAAAAATAAAAAAAATAAAATAAGAAATTCACCCAGCTTTTACCAAAAAAAAGAGATGGATCTTTGAGTCTCTTGAATTAACCCAGTCATGTCAGGAGTCAGTCGCTATAATCAATGATCAAGCCAATCTTGTCTTCCAGGCCTATCCTTCCATGTCACAAGTTAGTTTCACCTTGGTTTAATCCCACATGTAATTCTGAGTCACAAACCCCTTTCTTCCTTAAGTTGCTTTTGTTAAGTATTTCATCATAGCAATGAGAAAAGTAACTAATGCAAAAAAAGAGAAGTTGGTTTAAGGCATGAAAAGCCAGGAATGGGGAGAGAGGGCCAATGAGGAAAAGAACGCAGAGGTTGGAGGAGAGGGATCAGGCTCACTTGGGGTCTGTAAGGACTCCTGATGATCAAGGAGTACTGTAAGACCATATCAGTGCTGTAGGTCCAAGTGGGTGAGGAGGAAAAGGAAGAGTTCAGTTCTATATGAAGTCTGGAAATTAGTGCAAAGAGGACAGGCAGTTGAGCGGAAAGCGGGGGGCCTTGGAGGGTAAGGTGAGAGACTCTCCTGACCTAGGGCGATCACACATTTCCATGGGGGAGAGGATACCCTTGCTTTAGGAGTCATGTTTTGCGTATTTGTTCTGCCAGCCTCGGTATGATTTAAGGTGTTCCCTGTGGCACTCAAACCTCCACCTCCTCTGCTTGGTGGCTTCACATCTTTCCCTGCCTCCTTTTCTCAGAGGAACAAGGTCCCTGTCTGCAGGAGCTGAGTGGCCTTACGGCATGAAGAGGGAGGGCACCAAGGGTACCATCCTTCCTCCCAGGCTGCTGTGAGCAGGGAATAAATTTGAGCTTATTTATGTGGAGTTGAGATCTCATATTTTGCTTATTTAATCAACTTCCCACGCTGCCGGGAAGGTGCTAAGCAGCAGAAATTCACATTCCCCCTCTCCTTGTCTCTCTCCCTCTGTCCCTGTTATTCTTAACTCCAGCAGGAGCTAATATTTACCTGAGGCACTAGCTGTGGGACTGTGGGAGGTGACAGCTGGAGCGAACTTTCTTCTCCCTTCCTGCTCCACTGGTCTTTCCTTAGAGAACTAAAAGGGGGAAATTGTAATTGTGATCTTCAAGGCTACTTGGCTGAGATTTCCTGGGAAGAGGCAAGGGGTCTTGAGATAGCTTCTCTGCTGAAAGACTATGTTTTTGTCTGTTTGGACTGTTATAACAAAATGCCATCGACTATGTGACTCATAAATAATAGACATTTATTTCTCAATTTTTCATAGTCTGGAGGCTGGAGAGTTGAAGATCAAGGTACCAGTAGCTTCTCATTTCTCTTTTCACTATGTCCTCACATGTGTGAAGGCGAGAGAAATCCTCTGGATCCCCATTTATGAGATTTATCTCAATTTACAAGGATCATCTACCATCGTGACCTAATCGCTTCCCAATGGCCTTGCTATGATATATTTTCTGAGGAGTTTAATTTTCTGTTTAGCCCAGATAGAGAGGGCAAAGACAAACCAAAGAAACAATTTCATACACTAGTTTAGTGAACCAATAAATTTATTGGGGTGACTTAGGGGAGTGTGGGTAAATTGGTCAGCTGTGTCACTGAAAATCCCTACCCCATCTTGGGTGATGATGCAAAAATCCTGCGTCACTGGAGTCCCTTACACAATTTACATGCAGTGACACCACTGGGGAGCCTCTTTTCCTCCGGTGTTGTTTACTGCTTATATAACTTTGGGGAAGGGCCTGCTGAGTCTTATAAATTTCTTGCTCATTTCATGAGCCTCCCTTTTCCCTCCATATGGAAGAACCAACTACACAAACAGACCCCACCTCCTAATGCTGCCAGCTTGAGAGTTGAGGATTTTAGTATATGAGTTTGGGGAAGCACAAACATTCTAATATGAAAGAAGAATAATTTGGTGAGAAAGTGGCTTAAAGATGTCACAGAAATAATACTAGCCAGTGGACAGTGCAGGAAGGGAAGAGGCTGTCAGAGATGGCATGCTGTGTCTTATAAGTTGGCTGACTCCAGGGTATGGTTGGCAGGGTCTGAGGGCATTGCTCAGACTGGTCTCACTTGGTACTAGCCAGCACAGGCAACTTTTACAAGGGAGGCCTCTCAGGTTTCAGGTTGTTAGGCACAGTAAGCAGGGCTGGACCATAGCTGCTCCTTCCTTGCTGGGAGTATGCTGGCAAGCTCCTGCAAAGTGTCCTGCCTAATGCTGGATCAGCCCGAATACTCACCAGCCCACTTATTACAAGCTGATAGACATATGAAATTGAACAAATGTTAAGGCCAGGAATAGGAGAAATGTCTTGGCTCAACGTGATCTATAAATGATGAAAGGACGAATAACTGATGTTCTGAAACCTTGCTAGATTCCCATTGTGGGTCATGATCATCCCTCTCCAGGGATGGTGGGGGATGCAGCATGCAGGCACATGCAAAGGAGAAAGGAGGGGATGGTAATGCTGCTTGTGGGGATGTCAGCTCCTGTGGTTTCTGGTCCTTTATCTGCATCTGTGAGCTCTTCCCCTTAGTGGGTAGAGGCCCCTCCTCCACTCATTCTCTGTCTTTTTTGCCTTTCCAGGCACTTTCCAACAAGCCTGTTCCATTCTTCAAACTGCTCTTTTTAGCTGTGTGTCAGGATTTTTCTCTCACCCTAGTTTGTCCTCTCCTTGCCATAGTAGCTGGGTAGGGGAATGTCCTGCTGACAGACTGTGGAAGCAGAAGACAGAAGGTGATCTCTCTGGCTGGGGCAGCAAACCCTTTGCCTGTCCCCTCATCTGTAGCCCCTTGCAGTTCCCACAAACCCTTGTGCCCATCGAAAGGTAGAAGTCAGGGAGGAAACAGGATTAACATTTTCCTTTTGTTCTGGCTGTTTCACAAACAGTCTGACAAGGCACGGACTTTGTACCAGTAGAGTGTTACAAGCCCTGTGACTGGACCACCCTGGGGAAGTGAACCTCTGGGAACATAATGGGCTGATTTGTCCCATTTACAGCTAGGAAGAGAAAAGAACAAAGGGAGACAGGATTTGGCTGTCAAAAACCACCTCTGGGCTGGGAAGATAGCTCAGTCAGTGAAGTGCTTGCTTTGTAGGCACAAGGACATGAATTTGATTCTCAGAACCAATGTAAAGAAGCCTAGTTGTAGTGGCACACACTTGTAATCCCAGAGCTGGGTAGACGGAGATAGGCAGATCCCTAGAGCTTGCTGCCTAGCCAGTCTAGCCTAGATGGTGAGTTCCAGACCAGTGAGAGACCCTCTCTCAAAACAAACACAAAAGTTGAATGGAGTCTGAGGAACAACACTCAAGGTTTACCTCTGACTTGCACACATATGCATCCATACCTGTACCCACGTGCACCCATGTACACATGTGAACACACACAGACACTTCTAAGAAACATGAAGAACCCAAGGCATCTGTGACCTCAGCCCCTAGTTGGGAATCTCTAAGCCCCCAAATATAAAGATTTTCATATGGGGTCTTGACTTCACTTGGGGGAGGGGTCCTTTGTTTTCGGTGCATTGCATTACTGTCTTTTTACCTTCACCTTTCACTTTGGATTTCCATTTAAATCATTTATTTATCTTCCCACGATCCGCTTAGTCAACATATTCTAGAAATAATTGTTTTTTACCCATTGACATTGATCTATGAGATACTCAGACTTCTTTTGGGCAGTCAGAAGTTGAAGAGAGCAACAGCTTGCATAAGGATGTTTTGATCAATGGGAGATCTGGTAGAGGAATTCTGTGCACTGATGAATTGTCCCTGAGATGCAGTTGTTTTTCAGCAGTGACTGGCTGTATAACACATCTTCATGCTGGCGCTTCCTCCTTCCCTGCCTTCTCTTCTTCCTCATTTCTGCTTCTGTATGATGGTATACCTTAATATAAACACCTGGACCTTTGCCCCAGGCTCTGCTTTCAGGGGATTCTAGGCTAAGACAGAGAGGAAGGCATCAGCTGCTGTTGGACACAAATTTCTATTCATTCTGATAATTGGGGAAAATTCTTAAGAAACATAGGGTCACAGAATGCATGATCAGATGTACTTTTTTTTTTTTTAAAAAGATGACTTGGAAGCTGGGAGGGATATTGAAGGGGATCATGTTAAGCAGTGAGAAGACTATCTCATAGTTTAATTATGAGAAGGGCGATGACCCGGTAAGAGCAGGAGCCCCAGAATTCATGAGTATATGTGTCTGTGACAAGGTTTTCTTAAGACAAGTCTGCACTGAGAAGGGTGCTGGTTGGAGGGCCAGGTTGCCCTCAGTGGTGGCTCATTTCTACATAGCAGTCTGTGTGTTTGGAACTCATTGTGTGGCTCAGCAGGATGTCAATAAAACCTGCCTTGGCCCCTCTTCCATGGCAAGGCTTCAGTTTTGGCCACAACTGGGGACAACTGGGGACCTTCACAGTTACTGGACCCCACTCTTAGTTAAGGCACAATAACCCTCTGCTTTTATCTGTTTAATTCACTTATTCTTAAAGTAGTATTTCATAGTAGAAATTAATCCCCTGCCCTCCACTAAACATAAGAGGAAATGCTACTTGCATTTATGAAAACAACTAAGCTTAATAAGACTAGACTGGGTCTTGGGTTCTAAAACTCTGAGTTTCAGTTCCAATTTGACCAGTTCTTAGACATATAGCCTTGGTCTAAGTTTCTCATTTGTGGTATGGGATTAATGGCACCAGCTCTCTGGAGATTTTGTGAGAATTTAATGATTTCGGTGTAGCGTGTGCCTGATGCATGCTCTTCTGCCCCTTTACTGCACCATAATAAATAACTGCTGTGGGAAGACGAAGTTCATCCAGGATTGAGCCAAGTGTTTTCAGTTTTGCTCCTTTCTTGGCTGACTTCCTTCCAGTGTTAAACCTGTGGATTCTGGAGTTTGTGCCCTTAAATGAGGTAGCGGATCACTGCAAAACATTCCTGTGACTTACTTATTCAGGAGTCTGGAATTGAGGCTTGCCCTTTTGAGAGAGTCAAAGCAGTATCCAGCTGTGAGTTACTATGATGGTGCCTCAGTGCGAGTTTGAGATAGTGTTGTTCAGTCTGTTTTATAGATGGAAGTCTAACACTTAAGGTAGCTGTGGCATCCCTTGCAACCAAACTCCAGGGCATTTTCTTCTGGTGCTATCTTCTTCACTTTCTCTACTAAATGTAACCCCAGCTTTTGCAGAATAAAGCATTGATCTCTGAGGGTGGCTGATGTGAACCACTCATACAACTCTCATACCTACTTTATCTTTACTATTGCTTTGAAAGTATAAAAATTGTGTTTGCTAAGGAAAATAAAGAAAAGCAAAGAGAAAATAACTAAACTTATCTGAAATTCCATATATCAACATTGAGTAAATTTCACCTAGATTTCCCCCCATTTGTATACATATATGTACACTCACAAACATATATATCCTACAAGTAGTTTATCATCCTAAATGGGGATTATGGTGTGCACATCTTGCTACTACAACCTACTTCACTGATTAATAATTATTGTAAGTAGTGTCCTATGTCATTAAATATTATTTGACCATGTGATTTTTTGTTTATGTTTTGACACAGGGTCTCCCTGTAGCCGGAGTAGGCCTGGAACTCACTATGTAACCAGACTGGCCTCAAACACACAGAGATCCACCTGCCTCTGTCTACTGAATTCTGGGATTAAAGACCACCACACCTGGCCCTATCCTGTGATTTTTTTTAAGAATTGCAAAAATTCTATTACTCCACAGTTAAAATTTGTTAACCAGTTCTTCATCGTCCTTCACAGTACAAAAATACAAGTAAATTCTAGGTTTGGATATTTCAATATCAATCCAAAGACCCACATTATAAATGCATGTTTGTGTACAAGTCTGGGGATCTATGAGGACAAATTCTTAGAGCTGGAATTTCTGAAGAGCAGGCTCTGCATACATTTATGACTCTTGAGAAACACTGTCCGGTCTCCCACAGGTATGTTTGTACCAATCACAACCCTGCCAGCAGTGGATGAAGTTGTACGTGTCTTTGCAACTCTGGGCCTTTCAATTAGTTATTTTCTGAATTTATTCCAAATACCATAATTATGTTTCAAATAAATAGCATGGAAAAATGAGACACACATATATTCCTAAGATTAAATGGATAGTAATTTTCCATTTTTAAAGAAATAAAATATTATAAATGCAGTTACATTCTTATTCCTCATTCCAGAAGTCACAAATTCTTTAAAATTTATATTTCTTTGCTATGTGAATTTTGGTAATTTTATTACATGTGTATGTATTAATAAAATATGTATATGAGTTTCTTTGTGAGTTTTAAAGTTTTATCTTAATGATACATGGGATATGTCTTTTTGCAGCAAAGGGAATATTTATTTATTTATTATTTTGTCTTTTTGAAGCAGGGTCTCCCTGTAGCCCCAGCTGTCCTGGAACTCACTATGTAGACCAGGCTGGCCTTGAACTCACAGAAATCTGCCTGCCTCTGCCTCCCAAGTGCTGGGACTACAGGCGTGCACCACCAGTACATGCATACTTAGGTCATTATTTTACTTTCTACAGAGAGCTCCACTGTATGAATAAATTTCAGGTCCTTCTTAATTCTCTCCTTCCAATGGAGGCTAGATTATTCCCCACACCCCCTTTTTTTTTCTAGTACAGGTAATGTCAGAATGATCAGCCTTGTTCACATCTTCTTTGATACAATGTGAGATTTTTCTCTACAAGAGATACCTCAAAGTGGAATTCTTGACTTTTGGAATACACATTTCCAATTTTGTTGTCACATTACTTTTCAGAGTGACTGCCTTTTAAACTCCACCATGTGCGAAGTGCCCATTTTCATATATCTTCAACAACTGAGATGATCAGAATTATTGAAGCTTGCCAAACTGATGGGTGTAAAGCGGAATTCAATTATTATATTTACTGCATTTTCTTTGATTACTGATGAAACTGAGCATTTAATATAAGTTAATTGGCCATTTGCATATCCTGTGATGTGAATTATAGGTTCATAATCTTTGCTCATGTTTCTATCAGGTGATTTACCTTTTTCTTGTGATTTGTAAAAATTATATGAAGTCTAGATATGATTTGTAGGTTGTAACTCCCCCACCACATGGCTTGTCTTTTTCACTTTGTTGATGGTGCTTTTTGTCTTACAGAGTTGTTAATTTTAGTGTAGTAAAATTTATCTGCTTTTGCCATTCTGAGTTTTGTTCATCTTGTCTCATTTAAAAATTCCTTCTATACACTGAGCTAAAAAGACGTCATTTGCATTTTTGAACTGAAAAGATTTTACAGTTTTGCTTTTCACATTTGCCTCTTCTATCCTATATGGAATTAATTTTTGTGTATAGTATGAGGTAGGCTTTAATTTTATTTCTCAACCCTACCCCCATGCTTAGTCCTTTGATCAACATTATTTAGTGATGACCTCATTTTCTTCCTCTGCTTCTGGGCATTGTATTTTACTCTACTAGTCTGTGTACCCCCTTCACCTATGTCTTACTAGTTTAGTTTTTATAACAATATAGTTTTGATACGTGTAGGGTAAATTCTTCCCACACCTCTGCCATATAGCCTTGGTCATTAAAGTTTTATTCATCCCCTGGCTTTTAGAATCAACTTTTCACTTTTCATTAAAAATGAGACTCTGGGGGGATTAAGTGAGCTTACTGGCTAATTTGGGGGAGGCTTGTTATCTTCAGCATTTAGTTTCTTAGTCTCTAAGTGTGATGTAGCTCTTCTTATGCTTAGACTATCCTTGAAGTTCCTTAATTCACTCCCTCCCACTTTCCTCGCAACTTTTATTAGATTTTGTTTTAGGTGTCATGTGGTTTTGTAGCTTCTGCTTGACATCTTTTAATAAATACATTTTGTGATTCTTTGTTATAGATATATCAGAACTTATGTTTTTATACATTAGTTTTCAGCATCCCTGTATAACTTTCTTATTACTTGGAATATTTCTAGGGGGTAGGGAACTTTCATTGTGTGGGAGTGTGTGTGTGTGTGTGTGTGTGTGTGTGTGTGTGTTTACATGTGCCCACATGTAGGGCCAGAGGAGGATATCAGGTGTCCATCTCTATCACTTTCTGCCTAGTTCCCTTGAGACAGGGTCTCTCATTGATTCTTGAGCCAGGCAGGCAACCAGCAAGTCCCACTGATTCTCCAGAACTCAGGTCTTGGTGCTTGCAAAGCAAGCACTTTTATTTGCTGAACCACTCCTCAGCTCCTATACCTTTTATAATACACATGCCTTTTAAATTATTTTCTTCATTTATTACATTGACTAGTATTTCAAGTCCAATAAGATGCAGAGTTCTAGTGGATGACCCAGCAATCTGATACTGAACTCCAAAGATATGTCTTGATTTCAAGTCTGTATTCTTTCTAAATTATACCACACCTCTGACCATTGTGGCACTGTTATCCAGTAAGTTAACTCCTTCTTTTATGTATATGCAGGCACAAATTATATATTATACAGTGATATAGATACATTTAAAATTCATATTCATATTCATCAGTATTTTTCTTAGCATGATATTTTCTTGCATGCCATTCTTTTCTTCATTTAAATTCCCTTCTTGAGGAATATGTGATAGTACTTATTTCACCTGAACTTGAATGATAGTCTTTATTTTTTCTGGGAAAATATTCATTTCAACCCAAATTTTGGGTAGTAATTTAGCTGAGTGTTTTCAACAATTGAAGATATTCTTCCACTGCTTTCTGAACTGTATTATTATAATTGATCATTTAGTTGCTACTTATGGGCATTCTGTATTTTCTCTTAGGGTGCTTTTAAGATTTTTCTCTTCATACTCTTCATCTAAAGATCTTTTCAAGGCTCACTTGATTCTGTTCAGGTTGGATTTGTTTTTGTTCATCCTTCCTAGAACAGAACACTGAAATGATTGACTGGGAGTATCTGTATCTTTCATTACTACTGGAAAATGTGTCCTGTAATTCCTCAAACACTGTATCCCCATATTCTCTCTTTCTATAGCTCCCATCATATATCTTCTGAATCTTTTAATGTTGTATTGCATGCCTTTTAATATTCACCATGAATCCTTTTCTTTATCTTTGTGGGCCATATAATGGGGAGTTCCCTTATCTGTATTTCATGTTTACCATTCTCTTCTTAATCGTGTCTAATCTTAAATTTAACCTATAGTAAGCCTTTAATTTCAATGATTATATATTTTAATTATAAGAAATTCAGGGCTGGAGAGATGGCTCAGTGGTTAAGGGCACTGGCTGTTCTTGCAGAAGACCTGGGTTTGAATCCCAGCACCCATATGGTGCTTAACAACCATCTGTAACTCCAGTTCCAGGGGATCCAACACCCACTTCTTACCTCCACGGGCATTACACAATTTGGATGCACTTACACACATGTAGGCAATGCACTCATACACATAAAATAAAAAATAATAAATAAAAATTTTAAAACAGAAATTGTATTCTCCAGTTTCTTAAATCTATCACTTCATTGCATGCATGATTATTTGTGTAATTTTGAAGTTTTGACCATAGTGATACTTGTTTTTCCTGTGGAAAGTCAGTATGCTATGGGTTAATGAGAATAACCTCATAGAATAGGTTTGTTTGCTAGTCCTACTTGACCCAGAAATATTTGATTATTTATTTATTATTATTTTTATAGGCAAGACCTTCCCATTTATCCCAGGTGGTCTGAATTCACGATCTCTCTTTCTCTTTCCTTATTTATTTATTTAGTATACAAAGAATTAGACTTCATCATGGATTTTAAAACCAAATTTGTTTTTGTTGTTTCTCTTTTCCCCTTCTTCTCCACCATTACCTTTCACCCACCTGCGCCTTTAATAAAGAAAATGTAATAAACTCCATGCACTAAGTACTCTTTGTTACGAGGCCTGCACACTGCTCACAAGACAGCTATAGCTTTGATGCACATTCATTGTTTTGTTTTTCCTTTCTTCCTAGGAGTTTTCTCTTACCTCTTACAAGTTCTGAAATGTCACTTTTAAAGTATACTTGAAGAAATATTCCCATATTTTCTTTCATTATCTATGAATTTTGAGCAAGTTTTTATTATTTTGCTGCATTGTTAGTATTGGGTCTTTAAATGGCTTTTTACAAGAAGAATAAAATAGGTAAGTGTAAGTATTCCCTAGCAGATACAGACAGACTTCTAAGGCTTATGACTGTAATGGTCCTGATGGATAGGTAAGATTGCTGGATAGGGAAAGATTTAAGAAAGGAAGTTGGGGCGGGGGGAATGGGAGAAAAGGCAGCATTGCTTAGCTGAAGACAATTAAGTTAGAAAAGTGATTATTAGTAAGTTTTTCCAGCAGCTCCCCAAAATATCTTGTCCAAAGTTATGAAGCCCTTTTTAGGAAATGAAAGATCAAAATCAACAGCTAGGAAGATATGTTCAAACTTTGGTGCAAATTAGGAGCAAAGTGGAAGCCACAAAGGGTGTTGGTAACAAAAGCAAGAGGAATGTATTTTAAAATTTACATAGGAAAGCAAACAGGGCCACTGAGGTGAGGATATAGCCTGGAGTTGAAAACACAAGTGTAGGAGTTTTCACTACAGATAAAGCTGATTTGAGAAATAAAGCCATTCTCTTTGGAACCTATGACCACACCTGTCTATCTATCTATCTATCTATCTATCTATCTATCTATCTATCTATCTATCTATCTATTTATGTTTATTGATTTATTGATTTACTTTGGTATTCAAAGTGACAGGTGAACTCCTGCTTGTTTGAGGTCCAGTACCCAGTTGCCTTAGACCAATGGCATTGGGATATGGCACTCTTTTCTTTCCAGCCTGGGTTTGCCAATTTCTGCTAAAAGTGTTTCTCTTTCATTTTGAGGAGTGGAACCCTCTTCAGGGCTAGGAGTCCATCTGACCATCAGACACAAGCTTTGAGTTCACTCCAATCCCCAAACGCTGTGACTTCCCAAGTGTGAAGGAGGAAATGTAAGGTGTGCATGGAACAGAGTCCGCTGGGACTTACCACATTTCTTGGTTATGATGTCAATCCTGAGATCATGAGAAATTTTGTTTAATTACTCTACACTAGTGATTTCACCTGGGGGTGATTTTGCTCCCCTCAGGGGATGTTTTTGGGTGTCACAACTGAGGAGAGGCTCACTTGGAAGTTAGAAGTCAGGAATGCTGCTCAGCATCATGCAATGCATAGGAGATCTGTTTGACAAGAAATTATCAGAAATGTGAAGTGTGCTGAGGTACAGAAACCCTGCTGTATATGTCTTGCTCACCTATAAAGCAGTGGGTTTTTAAGAGAAGGTTGATGAGTGGCTATATTAGATTCAAATTACCTACCTGTCTAACACTGACCACTTCTACCACACCATATCTATAAAAACAGAAATAAGGTAAAATGAGTTGAAATAATCTTTACCTTCACCATCAGAGAATAAAATCTTGTTTTTAAGATACAGTGTGCTCTGCAGGTTTGTGTGACCATGGTCTCCACCTCTATGCATAGGATCATCCATCTTGCCATGCTCTGTTTGCAAATGGTACTTGTGTTTGTGAAGTGAGGGTTGAAGACAGTCTTCCTTGAGCAGAAAGGATTATCTCCAGATCAGGCTTATCACTTCTAGCTCCTTCCACAGCACTTTCCCAGTGAGTACTTATTTCCCAATATGGTACAGATCCCAATGAGTCTGTGAGCTTGTGACTACTTGGCTTTGCTGTTGCTATTCCCTTATTTATGCATGTATTTATACATTCAGTAAACATCCAAACATGTGTAGTACATGACACCATGCATTAATCACTATGGAGAAGGCAAAGTTAAATCAGTGTAGTGGAGGGAGAAGATACTTGCATATCACAGGTCTAGGACAGGGTGACATAAAGTACCAGAGGTACTGAGGAGGGTCACTTTTGTCATATGACAGCAGAATATTTCATAGACAAAGTATCATCTGAACTGAGTTTTTAAGCCCTTTGACTAGTTAGTGGCTATGAAAGTAGGTAGAGGGAACAGGAAAGAAAAATGAGCAATGATGTTCAAGGGGAAAACTTAGAGTCTGATTGGGGTCCAGTGAGCAGTTGTGCTTCCCTGGAGCACTAATGGGAGGCATTGCTGGGAGTATTATGGGGTGGTAATAAGAGTTTCAATTTTCTGATGCTTAAGTTTGTTTTAAGCTTGACTTTACAATGATTCTATAGTTGTGTTTGATCGGCAATAGAGAAATTCATTTGTTCATTCAACAAAACGTTGTGTAATTTTTTTTTAACCAGATACTATTCTATCTGGGATATGACACTGAAAAAGCTCCTGGATTTTATTACACTGGGGGTAGGGATAGGACCAGAGTTAAGCAGTGAATTTTTATAGAACTCAGAGGAGGAAGATGGAAGGGTTAGGAGCCTCTTCTCATCCCTTGAACAGAGGCACAGTGTTCTGACTGGAGACGATACAAGTAGAAAGGAAAAGAAGTCTGTGAGAGTGCCATGGAGGAAAAAGTGACAGGATTAGGTAACGATTGGTGTGGGAAATGGAGGCAAAGATACAAAGTTTTGTGCCCCAGTGTGTGTGTGTGTGTGTGTGTGTGTGTGTATGTGTGTGTGTGTGTGTGTGTGCGCGCGCGCATGTGTGTACTGTAAAGCTATTCTCAGAGTTACAGACCTGTGATGAAGCTGGCTTTAAAGGGAAAGCTGATGAGTTTGTTTTTAAACCAGTTGATTCATGATGCTGTCAGGCCTTCCAGGTGGAGGAGCCATCTGAGCAATTGTAAATAGTACCAGACGTCAAAAAGAACAGGGCTAGAGATAAAGCTTTGGGCATCTTCCAGATACTAGCTTTAGTTGAAGCCATCCGGATGGATGAGATCACCAAGAGTGTGCACATAGCAAGCAGGGTGGGCAATAGAATCTGTGAGATGTGCACATTTGTGAAGTAAAAGCAGAAGAGGTGAAGAAGATGAAGGGGCAGTTAGGGAGGTGGGAGGAGAACGTGAGACTAGAAGAAATGATCCACTCCCCAGGGAAGAGAGGAGAGGCAGTCTTGCTGAATCCTGGGTTCATAGGGATGTATACATGCCTCAATAGCCTTCAGGGAGACAGACTCTGGTGGTTTTAAAAATCCCTCAAATATGTTTAGTGCAAAAGTGTTACGTGCACCAGGCTGATCCACTGTCACTTCTTGGTGACTCAGCATGGAAGGTCAGATGGCAAAAGGGACTTTCCTGTGCAGTGTCCTTTCTCTGTGCTAGAGGTAATGGTATAACAATGGCTGATGAGAAGGCTGCTTGATTTATTTTATAATACATTCCCCAAGCATGGTGGCCCCAGTAGGCCTACAGAAACTAAAGTTTTGTCCTGAAAGTTATGCCATCAAGGGGAAGACCGTGGGCCTGGTCTGTGACTGGTTTTTCCTATGCTGTCTATTCTCCAGTTATAGCCTGGCTGGATGAGTGCCTGTATGACGCCATGTAGCTCATGCAAAACTAGTTTCCAGCTCCAGGGACTTTTTATCTTTTCCCTTTTACCCATAGATTGGGGAAAGCTCAGTGCCTATTGCTTGGTCCTCTCTGGCTCCTGAGTAATCCCATGCTCTTTTTCCCTGAGTCCCTGAAACTGTTCTCTAGCCACAGGTTTCAGACCACACTTGTATCTTTGACTTGTTTCCTATAATAAGGTTGTCAGGCCATTGCTGTTATTGTAACAAAAGGCCTCAAGACTGGATAATTTATAAACAGTATAAGTTGATTTCTCATAGTTGTGGAGGCTGGGAAGTTCAAGACTAGACACTGGAAGTTACAGGATCTAATGAAGACGAGGTTACTGATTTCTAGACTGTAACTTGAAAAATGCTTTCTCCAGAGAGGGTAGATGCTCTGTTCTCTCTGGCAAAAGGTGGAATGTCAAAAAGGAACTATTGGTTCCCTTCAGCCCTTTTATGAGACTAATCCAAGTCATGGAGTTAGCCCTTATGGCCAATCAAATTATAAATGCTTCATTTCTTTTAGTATTATTTTTAAGAAAACATTTATTTATTTGTATGTGTGAGAGAGACAGAAGTATTCAGAGAAAGGAGGGAGGAAGGGAAAGAGGGAGGGAGGGAGAGAGAGAGAGAAAATATGGTGGTCAGAAGGTAGCTTGTTGGAGTTGGTTCTCTCCTTCCACTACCTAGGACCTGGGAATTGAACTCAGTTCTTCAGGCTTGGTGGCAAGTGCCTTTATCTTCTAAGCCACCTCATTGGCCTAAACTTCACTTAAAAATATTTTCTTTATTATTTTTATTTTGTACGTATGAGTATATTCCCTGCAAGTAGGTAGGTTCACCCTGTTCATGCAATGCCTGAGGAGGTCAAAAGAGGGCATCAAATCTCCTGGAACTGGAGTTACAGAAGGTTGTTAGCCATATGAGTGCTGGGAATTGAACCTGGGTCTTCTGCAAGAGCAACCAGTGCTCTTAACAGCTGAGCCACCTCTCCAGCCCCAAGCTTCACTTCTTAATACTGTCACAGTGGGGATTGAACTTCATTATGACTTTTGGAGGAGGCACAGACATTCAGAGTGTAGCAAAGGTGTAGTGATGAGACGTGGCCTTTGGCATCTGGCAGGTCCAGGCTGCAAGTCTAGTTCTGTGTGCTGTTACTTTAGAGACTTGGTCTCTTTGATCCTTCTTTGTCTCATCATGGTTTATACTAACTATACCTACCTCCTGGGATTCTTGTGTAGATCAAACAAGGTGATACATACACAATGCTCCTATCTTCCACAAATGTTAGTCATTGTGGCTACCACGAAGAGATTGTTTTTCATCTACTTAATTCTCTTCTCGCTGAGTTGTTTTAAGAATTTTCTTCCCCTTTCCTCCAATGTTTTTCTCCAAGAAAAGAAGGTAACAGCCCAAGTATAGTGGTTCATGTCTGTAATTCCAGCACTTGCAAGGCTGAGGCAGGAGTTTATTGTGAATTTCAGGATAGCCTGGGGCCACAGAGTGAGACTCTGTTTCAAAAGAACCAAACCAAACCCAAAAGAATATAACTAATTTTCACAAAATTATAACTGAATACTTTTTATCTTCTGCATGGCTTCCTGGGCAAATGAAAGATCTTGGAAGCTTTGACTGTGTGAGTATAACTCCCATTGGGAAGTAAGTAACTGTCTTTTCACATTGCCTCTAAGGCCTGGTGCATGTCCCTGAAGATATAACAGTAGTATCACCCACAGTGGTGTGACCCCTGAGTTTTCGAAGTGCTTTAATAATTATCATAACACAATCTTAACGTCATTCTGTGAACTAGATCTTTTACGCCCCCCCCATAAGCTGTCTTTAGCTTGTGTGTGTGTGTGTGTGTGTGTGTGTGTGTGTGTGTGTGTG